>NW_021637047.1:0-97083 GCF_004799145.2 Neltuma alba
CTGCTAATATTACTAAACAAGGAAGCTTAAACTCAAACTCAACTTATAGAAAACATAATGAAGATATATTTATATATCATATACCGCTTCATCATTCAGCACTCAGAACCAGGCCGCATGTTCTTGATTCATTAAATAACCCCCTTTTTGATGACTATGAACCAGAAACCCAAAAAAAAAAAATCAACATGCAGAGGAAATCAAGCTCATGCAGTCCCAAAACACACTCTAAAATCATCATCTAGTTTCTGATTTAATATCAGTTTTTCTCCCACAGTACCAGATTTTAATCCCCCATCAACTCCTTACGCAAAATCCACTCTAAAATCCACCAGAAATGTAGAATGGTGATCAGGGGGCTCACCTTACACAAAATCACCGATTGCATGCAAGGAAACAGCTTCCTTCTTCCTCTTCTCCTCCTTTGTTGCTCTCCGTCTCTCTCAAACTCTCACAACTGTCTCTGGTTCTTCGGTCAAGTGGAATTGAAATGAGAAGGGGAAAGAGTGAATCAGACGAGTCAAATGGATGGGAGGAAGAAATAACCAACATGCCCTTCGGTCACCATTTGCTTGCAAGTTAATCCCTTTTATTTTGAAAATGTCAAATAACTCCAGAAATTAATCTTTTATGATTTATATAGATTTTTCTTCTTCCATTACCTTTTCTAGCGCACAGAATAATTTCTCCAGATTTTGTTGGGTCAAACATTAACTTCTAACCGTTTTTTCCTTGAATTTTCAGAAAAATAGACCCATTGTACTCAGAATTTAGCTTTAAAATTATTTAAGATATTTTTGAGAAAATAAATATTTTCATAGTTTTTAAAATACTAAAATAATATTTTATAAATTGTTTTCAAATTTTTTAGACGTTAAATAATTTAATAATTATTTTCTTAATTTCTCACCCAAAATTTTCACAAAAATTAAGCTTTTTAGTCATAAAAATATTTTTAGGGCTCTAATTCTTAAAATAATTCCTTCAAACCTCATAAATACTTGTTAACCTATTTTTCTAAAACCTTAAAATTCAAGATGTTACTTGAGGTACTGTCGGGCAGTAAATATGATAATCTCTCCTAATGAGAATTTAAATTTCAGTCTATCACGTTATGAAAAATTTATCACTTCTACTAGACCTAGTTCATGTGGATAATAGTAGTGCTTAGAGTTAAAAGCTAGTCCAGTTTTTTTTTAATAAGCATAAGTATTTTCTTATTGAAGACAATTATATTCGATACATTGTCGGATACTAAATATGAACATTTCTTTTAATAAGAATTCAAATCTTGGTTCATCACATTGTGAGAGTAATTCAGTTTATGCAAATGTGTACAAGGAAGAAGCCCAATATAAAGAAATAATAATGGTAATATGTGGCATGATTAGGTGGCAAAAAATAATGAGTTGTCCTTTTTAGGCCAGATGACTTGGCATTTTAAATCAGACGTCTATGCGGGGGCCAAAAAGAAACGCGGGTTTGGAGCAAAGAGAAGCGAGCAGAGAGGGAGTGACCGGCGAAGAAGAGCGGCAAGTTCAGCGAGTGAGAAGAGAGTTGGCTGGAGGAGAGAGCAGAGATCATCAAAGGAGAGGGTAGAGATCATGAAAGGCTTGGGATTGACAAAGGAGGCTTGAGATCCCGAAGAGAGTATAGATCTTCGAAGACAAGGTGGTGGCAGAGAGAGCCGGTAATCTTCACCTTCAATTTCTCCTCATTCATTTTTTTTGTTCTTTCTCTTTCCTTGTTTTTCTTTTTTGGTTATTTGTTTTTCCAGATTGTGTATTGCGTTTTTGTACCCT
Organism: Neltuma alba; assembly: GCF_004799145.2. Taxonomy (NCBI): domain Eukaryota; kingdom Viridiplantae; phylum Streptophyta; class Magnoliopsida; order Fabales; family Fabaceae; genus Neltuma; species Neltuma alba. The sequence continues at coordinate 1,803 of NW_021637047.1, forward strand.
CTCTCGTGCTGAAATTGATTGCTGGGCATCATAGACTATGATTTTCTTGTTGATTTTAATTTCTGGCCATGATAGAGTATGACGTTGTTGGAATCAATTCTGCCTCTGGTTGTGCATAATTTTCCCCCATTTTGAATTGAATTCTGAATTTTGCATCTGGTTTTACGCATTCTGCTTATGGTCGTGCGTACAGCAGGAGGGTCTTATTATCTGGCTTAAAATATGGTTCGCTCACCTGGATGTCAAAGATGAGTTTCACTTGGATGCTTCTAAGAGGATTATTATCACATTGCATATCATTTGGGAGCAAAGGAATAATGTTCTACAAGGTAAAAGTATATTATCTTATAAGGGTATGTTGCATTGGGTGAGACAAACGTATTTTCTAAGTTATGGATTTTGATGTTAGAGGAATTGAGAACTGTAGGGATACAAGGTTGGTTCACTGCAAGCAAGAATGGTTACGTCTAGTGAGGGAGGGGGACAATCTTTGCTTTCAAACCAGTTGGGTTATGGAGTAGCTGCGAAGATTTCATGTGACAAGAGGATGATGCTTTGAACGAGAATATCATGCATGGCATTGGATAATATTTTACCATTTGTTGTACTAAATATGGCAATGCACCGATATTATTTTAATAGTAGAATTGGGAAATGGAAATGTTATTATGTGCTAAATTGACGTCCACATTGATATGTTGTTAATCAGGGCAAACTTAGTTTTCAATCAACTATTATCCAGTCTGGATCATTTTTTTTTTTAAAAGTAAAGGCCAAATGATATTAATGGTAATATAATAAGGTTCAAGATACAATATCAAAGGAAGGATAAAAGCAAGAGTTGGAAACAGAGTTGAAGAAAGCCGAATTTGCAGAGCTAATAATAACATATTTGAGCTTGAGCTTTCTTTTTTCCCCTTCTGAATGATGATCGTCCAGGCTTCCCTTGAAAATTGGTGAGAACGAGAGGGCTTCCTTCAAAGGTTATCACAAGAAGATTTTCAAGGTGTCTTGCAATTGTTGACTACTTTTAAGGGTCCCATTTATCGCGGTCAGTGCTATAATTTCTCGAACCTGGTCATGTTCAACATATCGATTCCATCTCCTCTCAATATTCTCCACGACCTTTGAATATTTTGATATCTACAAAATAAAAAAATGACTGAGCATATAAAAGAAAGGATTTAAAGAAAGCCTTAAAACTTATAGACTTCCATGAAATGCGTAAAAAATAAACAAAGCATATAAACATTAGTAAATGATTTTAGAATAGAGCTAGCAGAAAAAATAATTAAATGGTGTTAACATCGAAAAAACCAAACTGATTAAATTGGAGTTATGCAGAATGGGCACCTCTAAATCACCAGATCAAACCGCAATGAGAAGCATAAGAAAATACATCTTGAATGGTGGCAACCAAAACAAGAAGCAGCAAATTGGGGACTAGAAAGTCTTTTCTTGGTAATAAGAGAGGGCTAAAGCCTGAAAATAAAAGGCCAGCCAATTTGGGGATTAGATCCGATATAATCCTTGTCACACATCACCCGCAAGATGGCTATATGGGGATTAAAAAAAGTCAAGCTGCAAGAATTGGTTCCAGTTTTGATCTGCAACAAGTCAACAAGGGTTTTGCAATCAGATTCGAAAATAACCTTTTTGAAACCAAAGTCCCAAGCCAAAGTTAGCCCTTTCAAGATGGCTATTTCCTTTGCTTCAAAGGCATTACAGAGTAATGATATACGAAAAACCAATTATCCATCCACCCATGCAGAAGTTCACTTTATAACTCTGTACATATGATCTCCGTACGTGTCTAATAAGCAACGCTGGATTAAATGGCTTAAGATAATGTTAATTGAGAACAGAATTATTCCTCCATATCCATAAATGCCAGACCTATATTTCCAAAATAAGATCCCATGCACTAGCAAAAATAGATCCTAAATCTCTAGACCAGTTTAAAGCAAACCAGTCACGAAGAGAGGTAGAGAAGAGACAAGAGAGTTAGATATAAGGAAAGAAAAGCTTGGCAAACCCATCGTATAAGAAAAGCTTGGCAAACTCATCGCATAAGACTTCACTAATTTGGTATAGAGTTTCAAAATTGCTCGTAGAGTTCAAAACAGAGAGGGTTTCAAAATCAATACCGAAAGCCTTTTTGGCGATTAAAAGGAAATGCCTTCAATCTCCTTCTATTTTTGCAATGAAACAGGGAGAATTGAAAATCACAGGAAAAAGAGAGATAACTGAATGATTCAAGGTCGAAGGTTACCAGATCTCTCTAGCATCGCCGAACCTTCTTCTCGTTCGAACATCCACACTCCCTTCGCGATCTCAAGCCTCCTTTGTTGACCCCAAGTCCTTCGGGATCTCTACCCTCTCCTTGGATGATCTCTGCTTTCTCCTCCGTCGATTTCCTGAACTCTGAACTCGCCCGTCTTCTTCACGGATATTACTCCCTCCGTTCGCAAGCCCTCGTCTGCCCATGCCTGCGGTTCTTTTTTTTTTTTTTTCCCCAGAGTTGCCTGATTCCAAATCGTTTAGCCCAAAAAACGCCAACTCATTATTTTTTGCCACCTAATCATGCCACCTGATGATCGTTAGCAGCGTTACTGCACATCAGCACCATTAAGAAGCAGAAGGACTAACGGCATAACAGTTCTAAATTTGAGGGACCTCTTTGTTAAAAAACAAACTTCAGGAAACTTGACCAAAGTTGACCAAAACTATAGGGACTCGAAATTGGGTTCCCCCCCCCTTTTTTTTTTTTTTTTAATCTCAATGTCGGCTTAAAATGCATGGAGGCAATTGGATTCCTTTTGACTGACTTCTGAAAGAGTGAAAGTTCCACACACTTCGCTTAATAGCTTACCCCACAATATACAAAGAGAGAATTACGTTCAACGAACTTCGTGCGCTAATATTATTGTAGTGTTTAGCCAAAACAAAATTATTTATTGTAGTGGGCCCTAAGAATAAAGATATTCAAGAAAAATAAATCAAAACTACACAATTTTAGAGGTTTTTTTTTTAGAAATTTACAAAATCACACCGTTTCATCAATGTGAACAATCAAAATATCGGAAAAATTAATGATTAGGAAAAAATTGGGAAGTTGGGATATAAAAAAGAAAAAAGTATTAAAAATCCATGCCCTTTTGGTGTATCAGCTTTAATGTTTATTATTTGTAGAGGAGAGGACATGTTATCTAGAATCTAGTACCATCCCTTGATGGTTGTTATATCTGTAAAATCTGCGGTTAATTAAGTTCACGCCACTGCTCTTAAAAGTTCAAACCATTTGTTCGTTGATTGTGGAAACAATGTTATTTAGTTGGATACATAACCAGAAAATGAGGCAATTGATGATGAGCATCCATTTCATTCGAGATATCGTTGGTAAAGCTGAATGTAAATATTGCTTCTTAAGTTTTGCTTTTTCCAATTCTTACTATAAGCATAATAATAAAGTTAGTTAAAATTAGTCATTTATTATAAAATATCAAAGTTATCCGCAATAAAACTCATGAGTTAGACGAGTTTAATTAGTTAATTAGTTAGGAAGTTTTACAGTTAATAAAGGATGCTAAGCCCCCAAAAAAATTAATATATATGCTAGAAGTACCTTTTTTTGCCAGAATATATGCTAGAATTAAAGCATTGGATTAAGATGCATCAAATTTATTTGTACTCTTTTGATCCTATTTAGAGGCGAGAGAATTTTTCTTTTAGTTCTATTTATAAGTCACTTTATTAAATTTTTAGCATCAATATTCTATTTTGTCATTTATTTATTATAGTGTAGATAGTTATTTTTTAAAAGATGTATATATTAAATAGGAAAAAATTGAAAAGTTGTTATATTTTAATTGAAAATTAATGTTGTTTAAAATATTCTTTAATCTATGTGAAACATGCTGAAAATATCATATAAATAGAATCAGAGGAGTAGAATTTTCTTTTGGCCTATTGGCTCAACTATCTTTTTCATACTTAGTAATTCATTAAAATTATCATTTCAGATAATAAAAAACTCCACTTTATTCTTGTACCCCACGGTCCCAAGATATTAAAAAATGTCATAGGTTACGAGGTTCTATCAGTGTCATTTCATTGCTGAGTCAAAAAGGAAACAAAAAATAGTATGAACATAAATTCATAAACGTGGTGAAGCCTCCACCAAAAGAAAAGAGTATTGACGGAGTCACAAGATACGGTTGATTTTGGTGAAGCCTCCATCAAAAGAAAAGAGTATTTCTGCGGTCACAAGATACTGCTGATTTTGGAGTATCTGTGTGAAAACCAAACTATAATTTTAAAAGTAATTTTATGGTATATAAAGTAATTATACGAGAAAAGTTTTATTTTGTTATCAAAATTATCATGTCAGATCATATAAAAGTCCACTTTATTCTTGTACCCCACGGTCCCAAGATATTAAAACATGTCATAGGTTACAAGGATCTATCAATGTCGTTTCATTGGTGAGTCAAAAAGAAAACAAGAAAAGAGTATTGACGGAGTCACAAGATACGGTTGATTTTGGTGAAGCCTCCATCGAAAGAAAAGAATATTTCTGCAGTCACAAGATACTGTTGATTTTGGAGTATTTGTGTGAAAACCAAACTACAGTTTTAGAAGTAATTTTACAATATACGAAGTAAGTATATAATAGGAGTTTTATTTCAATTTGTGTGAAAGATTTTGTGGTTTGATTATTAGTTACTCCTATGCTCCTTAAAGTAAAACCTAATTAACTAATTTGAGTAGATTAAGAATGTTAGTTGAATTAGTTAATATACTATGCTTTTTCTGAAATACTTTAAGCATCTTTTTTAATTTTCTTTCTCCCTCTTCTACTTGATTATTGTTTGGGGAACATCAATAGAGTTAATTTGAGAAAAAATTAATAAACATATGAAATAGGTCTTACATTTAAAACTAATATTATCTTCCTAGTTAGGTCAATCATTATAGACTAGAGGAATATTTTATATTCATTTTTATTATTTTTTTAGTATTTTTATATTGTTTGATAACTTAAATATCTAATATGGATCACGTAGATTATCATTTTAAATATATCTAGGTTAGGATCAGGTTTAAATTAGTCTTTTATTTTTTTTCTTATTTGGTTATCAGGGTGCTGTAATTATAAATGATTAGTTTTTTATTGTTATCATTGCAGTTTTTTATTTTTTTTGTTTTATTTATTTCATTGGCCTTTTTATTATGTTTAATTAATAAAACTAACTAAAATCTAAAACGCATAGACATTTTGATGTAGCGTTTTTTATGAGATTGCTAAGGAACTCTCAATGAGGCTCTCAAGAAATTCCCAGGGTGCCTTGTGGTATACGCATTAATTTTAGGAAGCATTATATACTGATTTTTTATTGGAAAAAAGACTAAAATATCCTTAAAAATGCTAAAAGACAGATTAGGGTGGGTGATTTTCAAAATTCCAAATCAAACCTCTTATACCATTTTGAAAATTTAGAATATTGTAAAATAACAACATTGTCCTTACTCCCAGTGACTTCTTTTACATAACTATTAACTACTCTAGTTTAATTATTAATCACTTTTGTTTTCAAAGTTCTAGTTACTACTTCTGCATAACCATTAGCTATACAAGAGTTGTAGATAACTAAACAAAAAGTAGTTATTAGATCTCCAACAATACTTAATGCAATTTTTTTTTTAATTTTTGGAACAAAGTAGTCAATAACGAAACTAGAGTAGTCAATAGCTAAATAAGAGTAATCACCAAATTTTTTAAAATAAAAGTATTCAATCACAATACCAAAGTAGTCAATAGCTAAAAAAGAATAGTCATTGGAGTTAAAAATAAATGTAGTTGAGTAGTCATTGGAGTTAAAAATAAATGTAGTTGAGTAGTCATTGGAGTTAAAAATAAATGTAGTCAATAACTAAAAAAAAATAGTCAATATATAAGAAAGTAATCATCAGAGCTCTAGTGAGTAGTCACTGGAGTTCTAGTGGTATGCCGCCAACTCTAGTTTGGCGTTGGTGGACGGAAACCAGCCAAGGGTGCTAAGGTGGTCATTTCTTTTAAAAGAAAAAAATAGTGAAGGGCATTTATGTAATTTTATAAGATTTGAAAATTCCAAAATAGTAATAATGATCTAAATTGAGATTTTAAAATTTATCCACACTGATTTGTCTTTTAACAATTTATAGGGTATTTTACTGTCTTTTTCTTTTTTTATTTGTCATCCTTCACCAAATAGAAAAAATTTGCATACTCACAGAAAGGTCAAACTCAACCTCTTACTTAAGCTAAAATCTAAGAAAGTGTCTGATATCATTTGAGCCAAATAACGCACATTATATAATTGGTGTATTGAATTAACATAGTTTCATCCTCTATTTTAATAAAATTTAATTATTTTTCCAAGTTACAATTTCAAAATTTAATTTCTACGTAATTACCTACTTACTCTTTATGAGTTATATTTCAAAGAGAAGGTTGGAGTTTTCTTTGATTTTATGGTACAAGCTTATACATTCATGACATATGTGTGCGTCCTTCTTCCATGCTGAGATAAATAATAATTTAAAATTTCACAAAAGAATAGAAGAAAATTACGTTTTTAGTCATTTAGCTTTAGACATAAAAGGTTTCATTTCAATCTCTTAATTTTATAAACAATATTCTCAATAATGTTCTTAACAAAAAATGTTAATATTAAAATTTTAAATATTAACAAAATATTATTGAATGCTACTCCTCCGTTCCTTAATATAAGATCTAATTAATTAATTTGAGTAAATTAATGATATTAGTTAAATTAGTTAATATGATATAATTTTTTCCTAAAACATTCTAATTATTTTCTTTAATCTCTTCCCCTCTCTCTCCTACTTGATGATTATTGAGGGAATATGAATAGGGTAAATTTGAAAAAAATTGATAAACATGTGAAATAAGTCTTACATGCAAGACCAACATCAACTCTTAAATTAGGTCATACATTAAAGATCAAAATAGTAATATGTTAAGTTTGATTTTAAAAAGTAGTAAATATTGGCACGAAAAGTCTTGTTTAAAGTTCATAATATTAAGGTTAGAAGATTTGAAAAGATACTTAATAAAATTAATGAACAAAACTAGATACACTTATATATTTTTCTTCCTAATTTGTTAGCCATGCTGAAATGGCTTGAACAAATTGAAGGTTTTAAAACCTATGAACTGCAGCTCTATTGCTAACATGCCAATACAACTGATTTTATTATGAATATTACCTTTTTTTTTTTGGACTCAGATCTTATTATGAATAGTTCAACCGCATCATTTTTGCAGCCCAAAGCATCTATACATATACATGGCCTTGTTGATAGTTTGATCTACAAATATATGTGATTCTGTTAACTGTGAATGTAATCTCCCAACTCAAAAGTAATTTAACATTTGCGGAAAAGAAAAGTCATTGTGAAATATTCTTAGTTTAATATGATATGTTCACCTCAGAGTAATTGTAGCCTGGAAGTCGCAAGCTTCCACTAAATAGAAGCATCAGAAGATTTTCAAAGTATTACAATTTCCAATAAAAAGAACAGACACGAGAACTCTTAATTAAACGACGAACATCATCTGCGATATTTATTTTCCACTTATTCTTGGAGGGTAAGGAACTCCCATGATGACCCTACAATCAATATATATCCCACGCAGATCAGAAAAACAGAAACTTGTTGAAAAATAAGATTAAAGGAACTAAATAATGACGAAATAATTAACTAGATGACTCATTCAGTTTATTATTTCTCCCAGATCAAACGAGACTTGATGACTTAAGAACAACTAATTATATCTACCAAAGTCTTAAAATCTTGTGGAGCTTTTCCGTCTGCCCCGGAAGTAATTTTGCATTGTCCTTTTCAACTTCAGGGCATTTTCCCTGATTTTCTCACCTTCTTCCTCAACCAAAATCAGATTCAAGCTTCGAATCAATCCATTTTCGGTGAAAACCTACCTTCTATTTAAACGCCAACTTTCCATAAATCCACCACTGCTCTTGCAGCCATTCCATGATCTCCAAAGAAAGGCCTACAAATCCTCGGCTCACCGTTGGTCATGCCCTCAATCACTGAGCTACTTCCATAATGGGTCACAAACACTCCTACAGATCCATGTGCTAAAACCTGAGCCTCAGGAGCCCGAGGAACTATTTTCCCTCTTTTGCTTGTCCTGTCAACAAACCCATGTGGCAACAGACACTTTTGATCATCCTTTAAAGACCATAGAAATGGAAGCCCACTAGCTTCCAGTGCATCTCAAACTTGTAGAAGCTCATGATGGGGAATGGGAACAACAGTTCCAAAGCTAAGATAAGCCACTGATCTAGAACCATGCGGATCCAACCATCGCAAGCAACAATTGGTGTCAGTATGGGATTGTGACACACGACCAACGTCAAGCAGTGACTTGAATTTGGACATCATCTCCAGAACAAAGAGAGGAGAGTCTAATTCCTCGTAGAAAAACATAACCACTGATCTTGCTTGAGGTAGCAATCCCATAGAAGTTAGTATTTTACTAAATACTGTCTCTTTATGTTCTTCGCCGGTTTTGAGTGAGAAATCATGTGGTAAATCCTCAACTCAAGCGGGACAAAACAGGAAGGAAATCCAAGGATGTGTTTGTGCGTGGTTCATGAGAATCACTGAACTTGTGGCGTATTAAGTGGAGTGTAGAGATGAGGAGAGACTGAGATTGAAAGTGCGCGCAGGCCAACATTCAACCCAAGGGACATTGAGTTTATAAGACAAAGAAAGAGAAGGACTACTCATAAAAGTGTCAGAAACAATAATGCAAGTGACTCTCAGGTTTGTGCTTTTCACTGCCAAATCTATAGCCTGTTCAAGGTTCTCGAGACTGGCCTGAAGAAACAAGTCCACCAGAACTGGAACAGGCAGGAACGTGCCTGGCACGTGATCCTCTGGAGCTCCATCGGACACATTGTAGGGTTTGATGTTGTGTGGGATGTTTGGTTGGTCGGAGAAGAGAGACTGGTTTGATTTTGCAGTGTTGATGAAGGAGAAAGTGACATTGGAGCAGCAGAAGCTAATCTGATAGCCTGGTTCAGAAGAGCCATAGGGTGGCTCGCAAAGGGGAAGGCAATCAGTACAACGTGTTTATTCTCATCACATAATCAGTTGCCATGTTTAGTTCGGATAAGCCACAAGAAACGAAGGTAAAGGCACGCCCACGCGCACACACTCACAGTTTGGGAGCTTGTAAAATGTGAAGATAAATGTACGATGTTCAATAATATATAGAGAAGATGTGTATATGTGTGTTGATGAAAAGATTTGTCACAATTTTGTTCTGTATCTTGAGGTACAAATTTAAAGTTGTGGCTACACGTATTGTCCCCTTTGTTACCTGAACGGTCTGCGTCAAGACAATGAAAATCATCATGAGTTTACGTTTTTATTTTCTAAGCACAATCCTTCAAATATCTATGTTTTATTTTTTGCCATCAAGCTAGTCTTCTAACATTCCTATATTTCGAGGGAAAAAAACAACCGAAAAAGTCTGAATTCTACTAAGAACATGCCTAGATCCACATTCTTCAATGCATTGCACATAATATGAAAAACAAGCTATCCACTCATTATGAATTTTTTTTTAGGTACAAATATCTTTCTATTGAAAGTAATCATATTCAAGGCTTTGTTAGGCATTTATTATGATGTTGCCGTTTTGCTTAATTCTGATACACTTTGGGCCGCGGTCAACTTTCTTTTGGTTGTAGAAGGAGAGGCTTTATTTCTTGCGAATAACGCCTCTTAGCCACGTTTGGATTGATCATTGGGCCTCGGAGGGTGACGTTGGGCTATACTTTGGGTTCCAAGGCTGACCCGAGATGATTTTGAGTCCAGGTAAGTGCTAAAGGTTCAGAAAGAAAAAAGTCTAGGATCATGATGGGAGATTGTAACTCTCCAAGTGGAATTTTTTCCTTTCTGACCTCTTTATGTAAATATATATATTCTGGCCAAAAAAAAAATCATGATAAATATAATTGTCTAACACACCCTAAAATATTTTATGGTGCAATTTTTGTGTTTAAAGTATTAATTTTTTCAAGAGAAATTGTGCCATTGAAATATTCTTTCAGGAGCAATTTTAATGTCAAAATTAATTCCTCAAATAGTATGTTAAATGAATATGCATCAAACACCCTAATCAAAGTAGACACTCCAAAAAAAAGTAATTTAGGGTGTTGGATTGGATGAACTATAAAATACTTTAGTGTGTTGGACACACTCAAAAAAATATTTCAGGTGCCGAATAAATCATAAAATATTTTAAGATATTGGCGTATCCTATAGTATGCTGAATGAACAATAACACCCCACTCCACACACATATCTGTGAAGTTGCAAGAGTAATATGGCTCTAGGTGTTAAAGAATAATTATATAGACTGATTTTTGGATTACCTCCTATGGGCAGAAAATTAAATGGCGAAACAGGGAAATCAATAGTTCACTGATGGAAAAAGATACAGATTATGGAATCTGCATGCTTTTATATACATCAATATGATAGCTCGCATATATACTTGAAGATATTGAAGAACAAGATTGGTATTGTTGTTGGGTAAAGAGACGTGTTATTCTTTATTGTTATGTCCAATATAGAGCCAAATGCATAAATTTCTTGGGGCTCACCATTATAAGTGAGACTGCTCGCTAACCTAGTAACCTTTGTGTTTCCATTTTTCCACGTGCAGGGAGAGAAACAGAAGCATATTTATATCCCTCATGTTGGAGAATAATGAATTATATATTGATTATGTATTTTCCCTCAACTTATCAGGCAATAATGCTTTACACACACACACAAAGGGTGCCTTTTTTATCTGTATATTGGCTGATATATATATATATATCGAATTAATTTGACAAAATATTTTACTATATATTATATACAAATTGTTTATTCTTATTAATAACATCAAATCTTATTTTATCTTAATTTCTAAATTAATTTTCTTAATATTTATAGGACAATACTTACATCAAGTTCCTTATGCCTATTATATTAAGTTTTCCAATTATACATAACTATGTGTCTTATTTTTAAAATATTAGCATTTAATAACATTTAATTATAAATCCACATAAAACCAAAAAAAAAAAAACACAGCCAAGTATGATGGGAGAACTCGACATAATAGATAGCAACTTGACATAAGTTTTTTTTTTTTCATGTTTATATCTAAAATAAAATATCTTAACATACGGTTCGATCTGCAAATCGATAAAAAAAATTTCAATCATTGAAGTTAATATCAGCTATGGATGAATATGTACTAATAAATCTGTGGAATTTTTTTTGTCTGAAAATTTTTAATAGATTTGAGGCCACAGAAACAAATAACAATCCCAAATTCTGTCACAAACCTCGAATTGGTCATCCAACAAATATTCATCACTTCTTGCTCTTAGGCTGATGAGAAGAATTAGGGAGCCAAAAAGAAAAATAAAAAGGAAGCATCCTTTTGGTGGGTCCCGAACTTCCAAGATATTAATAAACTGCAGTGGGATTCCATAGATAAATAATTGATCAGCAAAGATTATTCCAAAATTGATTAGCCAAGAATGTGACATCAACAAGAGATGCGCAAGAAACCTTCCATATCCATCTTCAAATGGGTTCGGTAAAAGATCCACGACCCATATTCCAAGACCCGACTTCAAGCTATATAAATGCATGCATAACATAAATGACTCCCTCGTACAAAACAAAGGAGAGAAAAAACAGAGAGAGAAAATCTAGAAGAAGAAGAGGGAAATCAATCAAATATCAGATAGATATATAAAAATGTCGAGACCAGGGCGCATAAGTGAAGAAACAGTTGGGATTGTATTTCAGAGAGGAGACATAGACCACGACGGAAGTCTGGACGGCGGAGAGCTCAGGCAAATCCTTGGTGTTCTTGGTTCAGACCCTGCGGGTTACGACCGTTACATGAAAATGGCTGACAGAAACAGAGACGGAAGAATCAGTCGCAGTGAACAAGACATCCTTGTTCCTAAGGTGACGAAGCCTAAAGAAGTCCGATGTAAGTAGTTGTCTGATGATATGCCAGAGCCACAGCCGATGACGGCGACTATATAGAATAAATCTTTTAAACACGCACACTCACTCTCTCACACACCCGCCTTTCCTATATGTAATCAGTGCCTGAGACTAGCTTAGGTAGTAATATATAGTAGTGAAAGATGTACGTGGGAAGTCCAAGATTCAAATATCTTGTGATATAATAAGGGGGGGAAAATTATCTATATGGTTATTATGATTATTACGTGATATGTTTCCTTTACTTTCTTTTAACATCTTCTCGGGTGTTGATCTTTGTTCCCCCAGCTTCTTGTCCCCTGGTTATCAGTGAGTACCTCTATAATTTGTGGTTATTGTTTCAAATAGTAAAATATGGTTTCTTGTGTGTTATACACACACACGTTTAGAAATTTCCCATGCAATGATTTCACCTTTTTTCTTAAAACACGATAAGTGGTTTCATAGTTTAATTTCATGTGTGAACGCTGTGTAGCTTTTGTACTCTTATATGTTATGTTTGAATCAGCGTGGATTTAGATTTGGATTTATATCAAATATGTTATTTGGATGCAAGAAATTTTATGAATTGGGATTTGATCTAAACTAGTCAAACAAATTGTTTTATTACAATTTCTTTAGAATTTCAATTACCTTGTATATGTTAATTATTTCAAATTTCAATCATCATCTTGCACTACAACTCAAGCACGTGGACGAGTGACTCAAGTAGGGCAACTCATTTTTATTAGTGTGGATTTTTTATACTACCTAATAAACAAAGAATTTTAAATACTTGTATTTTAAATTTGAGATTTCAAATTCCAAATCCATCTATTCAGACCCAGCTTAATATAATTTTGGTGTTTAATTCATTATAATATGGCTAATGATTTGAGGGTAATTTAGATATATGGTAAGTATGTATATATGTGGTGAGATGCAAGTAAACGCTGCGATGCAACCCCAAAAAAAAAAAAAAGGGAAGACAAATCACAGTAAAATGGCTTCGTCATATGGACGTTTCCTCTCTTTTGATAACACCCTTTTTTAACATGATTGATTATTTAACTTATGTTAATTTCACTAACTTTCCTTAGACTCCACGTTATTGTTTTAAATACTAAATACGTTTTTCCCGTGTTATAAAAAAATTTAGGAAAACGAGTCATGCTATAAACTATTTAGTTTACACCCTTCAATTCATAAACAATGCAAATTTGTTTTATTGATCCATTTTTTGATGTATGGACAACAGATTTCCTTAACCCTCTCTAGTAGGGATGGACCCATGCATGCTTAAACCTATATAGGCAATTGGTCCTAGCAATGAAGAAAAGTTCAATGAAAAATGAAAACATAGGAAAACTTAATTTGTGTCCTTATGAAAAGTTTTAGGGAAAATGAAAAAAAGGAATCTAAAAATTACTAAATTTCAAATCAGAAATTCCTACAAAAATATGCTGTTATTTACAAGTTAAGTATTGTCAAAATATGTTAAAGTGTAAGAAACAATCCTGATTTAGAATTTTGTAATTTTTATTTTCTTTTTCTGTCATTTTTTTCAAAGTTCGATTTCCCCTCTTTAATTAACCTTTTTCAATATAAAAAATTTATATTTAAAAATATAATCAAATAAATTTAAGGTTTTCTTTATGACTGAAGGGAAAACTATTTTAGAGATACCTATACTTTTTCTTAATTTTTAATTTGTTATCTATGTCTTTTTTTCTCAATTAAATCTTCAAGTTTGCTCTATTAACATCTTTAACTAAATATGGTAATAAAACAAAGTTACAATAGCTAATATTGCCAAAAAATTAAAATTAAATAATTTAATTAAGAGGAAAAAACACATAGGTACTAAATTAAAAATTGAGAAAAAGTATAGGTACCTCTAATATGATTTTTCTGGGACTGAATTTGATATTTGACATCAATGGCATATGGGCTCTCCCGATTTAAATTGGTATATATATCAGGGATTGTTCAAATCCAAATAAGGGTGCTTCTTATCTTATTAATAGTGGTTCATTCTGTAATTTATATGTTTTTCTCTTTTGGGGAAATAAAGTATTCCAACATAACTGGACTTTTGACAAATGGACTTTTGTTCAACTAATTTTTGGTAAATTGAATTTTGACATAAAGGGACTTCCGGGGACTGAAAATCAAACACAGTTGCTAAGAAACAATGAAGCAATCGATAATGAATGAGAATCGATTAACTTTTGATGGAAGCCAAGAGAGAATTTACGGCAGTGTCGAATCCTGATTGACTACAAACAGTTTTATAAATATATGCTCACGGCAATATCTTTGGGCAATTATTTATTTTCTGTCTACCAAACTATGACCTCCTGTTATTAATATAAGAGTTAATTATATTAGAGATTTAATGTGATTTTAAATATAAGATTTCAATTTACTTTATTCTTAATATTCATTCATTTTATCCCCAAATAATCTCTATAGCAATTGCAAATGTCAAGGAGATTTTATCAAGTGACACATGATTAATGGAAGTACTTTTGAGAAAAGAATGTCTATTGATTACAATTATCCACAAATTAGTTATTTAACTTTTATATGAAGGGTCCAAGATAGCATAAGAGCCAGTTGAGATGTTGAATTTAATTAGTCTTAAATAATATAAGACTTTAACCCACTTTGTTTCTTTTTTTTTTTTTTAAATATCCTTATTGATTATAAGGGGTTTCTGCTAAGAGATAATTTCAATCATCTAATATAATTGAAGATGATAGTTTAGGAAGACCAACACATATTTGTGACAAATAACTAACTTAAACTAATTTTTTTAATATTTTCAAATTAATTATTTAACTTTTATATTAAAAATCTGAGGTAGTATGATTGACTTCGGCGAATATTATTTTGCTTTCCTTACACAGTGATCTTCTTCTTTCTGCTTTGATTATGATTTATTCGCTCAGCTTTTCAAGGTCTTTTTCTTTTTGAGAAAATTGATAATTTGGTTCATATAGTTTTCACTGTAACTCAACCCTTAAACTTTGACTCATCAGTGTGACTCAATTCTTGTAAATTTAATTATCTTAAATTTTATTCTTTGAGTTTTATGAAATTTATAATTTTATATTCTAAAATATAGAGATTGAGTTGCATCAAATCAAAATTTAGGAACCAAGTTATGAGTTAATTACAACTAGTTAAAAATATTACGATTGAGTTGTTTAAAGTTTAGGGATTGGGTTACAATCAAGTTGAAAGTATAAGGACCAAAAAAGTAAGTTTCTCTTTTTTTCTATATGCCTTTGCATGTTACATGTGTCCACCATTTCTTATCTACAAGATAATGAAGAATATTTAAAGCATGAATTTATTTTTTAATCGACAACACTACTTTTGTCGCTTTGTCCCACTCCACGATCCGCACAACAAACCTTTCAATAATTCTGGTTCCATTAAGTTAGTTAGAAGAGAATATTTTATATTGCCACATTTTGTAATGTTTTATTCATTGCATGTGTATCACGGTTGAATATTAGTATAGTCGATAAAGAATATGATTCATTTTGCATAATGAAAGATATGGACTTAAATCCTATCAATATAAGAATCTTATCGGCAAGTAAATATATAAGAAACTCCGTAAGCATTCTTTCACTAACCACATCTGCCTGATTCTTGTAACACCTAAAACACGACCCACATAGACTTCAGTATTATTAATTGAAAAAAGACTAAATTATATAGCATATTTATAAATTTGGAACTATATACAAATAATGTTCTTAACATTTAAAGTTTAATAATAAACTCTCCTAAACTTTTAAACCTACGCTGATAACCTCAAACTATCCATTTGATATGCCTTTAAACTTTATTTTTGGTGCATATATCTTCTAAACTTTAAGCTATTATATGCGGATAAACACATTAAATTTTAAGTCACTTGCAGATAAATAAGGAACAAAACTAATATATGAGAGATATGAGCACAAATGCAAAGATCCACAAATGTTTATTGTAGGTTTCAAAGTTTAGGGAAATTTTGTATAATTTAACTAAAAGAAAAGCCATACAAGGAAGCCGATTTTTTCCCCATGATCCTTGTTCCACTTTTCATTATTCTGCGAGGTCGTCAACATTACGAAGCATATATATATTTTTTTCTGGGAATATGATTACGAAGCATATTTGAAGCATGCTTATATGCTTATAATTGATGATTAGGAATCTTTAAAACTCGATAAATTAATTGAGGAATGTGGAATTAATTAATCATATCGCTACAAGATCACAATGATTTAATAAGATAATGGTTCATTATGTGACCAATCCCATGACAGACAAAATCTATGCCACAAAGCTTGGAATCAAATTGAATATAATTAAATTTAGTGATGGCTTTCATCCTAAGTAAGTTAATTGATTGAGAATGAAGCTTTCTCGAGATCAAAAGAATGCTTAAACAAAGCCTCCTTTGAGTTTTTTTTTCCCAACAAGAAAGAAAAGGAATGTTTACTTTAGACATAAAACAAACAATCAAATTAAGAAATGGTTCGAATCCAATGATCAGACCTGTTTACATAGAATTGAAATCGTTAATACATATCATTTGCCAAATTCGGTTATCCAGAAAGGATCTTTAGTTTTTTCGGTACGGAATTTGTTTTACATTTCTCTCTCATTGTTTATGTAAAACAAAAAATTTACACTCTATTTAGATGCCCAAAAGATTCAAACATTAATAAGTGAACATAAAGAAGAAACTGTACTGAGTAATAAGTTCGATTAATTTGAAATGATTGTTTCTTTAAATTTGAAATTGATTGATTTTGTTTTGCTAAAGGAAAAAAATTAATGTTTGGAGGTCAAATTTTGAGCTCTACTCACACAGAGAGAGAGAGAGAGAGAGAGAGAGAGAGAGAGAGAGAGAGAGAGAGAGATGAATTGATGTTTTAATTGAGGGTTACATTTCTCATTTGTCCTGATTCGGCTACTCTAATGGATGAACTTGTTCCATTTAGTTACGTTATTTAGAAGGGAATAAAATATTTTTGACCATATATCTCTTTGTATAAGGAAAATATAACGATGAACAAAGCCCCACACAATTGGTAGATAGTTGGGTTTCTTAACATGATGTCCTAGTTTGAATAAGGTCATATGCATGGAAAAAGCTTTGTTGGCATAAGCAAAACCCACTTTGGGTGATCTCTATGCCTCGAGAAGACTAGTTTCTAGCTATGGCCTAGGGTATACCGCCTGATTTCTACCAAATTAAAAAAAGAAAACATAACAAATATTATTAGAGTTGGAAAACTTTATATCAATTTTTTTTACTTTCATCCTCATATTTGTTAGGAGAGGCAAAATCCACTTTGGTGATTACATCTCAGGAGGATTAGTCTCTAACTATTGACTGAGAGATACCACCTGATTTCTACCAAAAAAAGAAAACATAACGATATTATTAGAGTCAGATCACTTTTTTACTTTTATGCTCATATTTCCGCATTTTCTTTCTTTCTTTTTTTAACAAAGTATTGAAAACTGAATTTCCATCCATATACCATATTACGTTTTTGAGCTAAGTTGTTTCTTGCAGTTTTTCTCTCTTTGATTACAAAAGTATTTATTGCGTAGCATTTTTAAATTTTCATTTAATCTGATGTGAGTAATATCTTACAAAGACATAATTGTAATCTCGCTCTAAATATAAAAATATTATTAATAAATAATTTATAAATACTTTTTAGAACCTAATTGAATTTCTAGCTAGCTTTATATTTAGGATGAGAGGTAGTACAAGCTTCTTCTCCTTTGGTAACTCCACACAAGATCCCGCCTATGCATGATTATATTCTTTTGCAAGGCTGAGAGCTCTTCTTTTTGTTCCACTCATGATACACTGAATTGTGTTATTGGAATCCTTGCCGGCCAGATTATTTGAGTCAAGATCATACGTACTAGATAACTAGACAATAATCTCCTCGTAGATGTGTTCGTTAATAGCTTTGGTCCATTCATCAGAATACTGTTAGAATAAAATTCTAGAAATATCGTTTCCGAATTTATTACCATTAACACTTCATAGCTTTTATTCGCAAGTACCACAATAATGAGAAATGCAAAACATTAAAAGTCGCAGACAACCAAGCCTAATCTTCAGCTTTATTACTATCCATGCAGCTTCGGAATAATAAAGTTTTCGTCGCCTAGTATCATAACCAATATCATCCTCTGACTCTAGATGTCTGGAGAACATAAATAGGA
The DNA here is from genome assembly GCF_004799145.2 of Neltuma alba. Lineage (NCBI taxonomy): Eukaryota > Viridiplantae > Streptophyta > Magnoliopsida > Fabales > Fabaceae > Neltuma > Neltuma alba. The sequence continues at coordinate 20,163 of NW_021637047.1, forward strand.
AGGCTAAAGTTTATCGTAATCTCGCTAACTGAGAACAAATTATAGGCCATTCCTTTTAGTGGAGAATCTGATACCGGCAACTCGATCATATGCACGTTAGAAGAAGAACATCGATTTGTATCCACTCATGAAGCTTATCCAACTTGAAATGGGTACGGTACGACCATGACCCATGCAAAGACCCGAGTCCAGAGTCTATACATCACTGATCTCCCTCATTCAAGCTAAGCAAAAGCCCGGGGGGGGGGGGACAAAAGAAAACCCACATATCAGATCTGAACAGTTAAATTTAAAAATTTCAAATGACAATTTTTAAATGAAAAAATCACTGTTTAAAAAACTAACGGTTAAAGTATTATTTTCAGTCTAGATCTTGTATCCATTAAAAGAAAAAAATTAAAAGCAAAAGTGCAAAAAAATTAAATCTGAATGGTACATAATTGCGATGTGCACCTAACATAATATAAAATCCCAAATTTTAGACCTAAAAATACAAGAAATAGCCTGAAATAGATAGCATATTTGTTTGTGATCTTGTGTAATAACAAACAAGCTATCCATTTCAAGCTATTTTTTATACTTCTGGGCTTAAAATTTAGGATGTTACACCTAAACTAAAAAGATTCCATGAGTAATTGAGCTAAAGTAATAAGATTCCCAAATTTATTCGGCAATAATCTGAAATCATGGGAATGAGATAAGGTGCTCATCTGTGTGTGTGTGTGTGTGTGTGTGTGTAGGGCTTACTCGTACAAGCCAAAAGAGAGGCAAATTAAGAAAATTCAGAAGCATGGATAAAGCAAACAATCACAAATTGGGAACGAAAGCAGTGTTCGTGGGAAGGCCTGGGTTTGATGAAGATCGAGTGAGGGCGAGATTGTGGAGAGACACTAACAAGGAGCAAGGTCTGAGCAGGGAGAAGCTCGAGAAAGCATTTGAGGAAATGGGTTCACGCTGGCCATGGTCCAGACCTTGGCTTTGCATGCAAAAAACCGACGACAACCATGACGGAAAAATCAGCTCCTCCGAGGAGGAGCAGCTTGTTTCTTTTGTCATGAAATGGTACGATGCAAAAAAATAAACGCTAATACGACTCTTTCATACGGCAGCACTGTAGCGATATATATGCTATATTTTCTTCTTTGAATTAAAGGAGTAGACGGTAATGGCCTGAAGTTATATAAAGGGTTGGAATCTGCAAGCTCCTACTTGTAGGAGAGTATTCATGCTATTAGATTATAAGGTTTTAATTATGTAGCCTACATCTATATAGTACAAACACAGCCCTTTCATATGTAATGATGTCATCTTTTTCATAAACACTTGCAAGTGGTTCCATGTGTGAAACGTAAATTGAGGCTAGCTTATTGGACCAGGGCATGCCTTCAACTGATGATTTTGGAGGTTATGAGTCAATTTCTTATTAACTGGACTCTACTGGACAATTTCTTTGTCGATGTTTTCGTTAGTAGCTTTGGTCCACTCGGAATACAGTAGTGTCAGAATAAAAGTTTAGAAATATCGTTCATGTGAGAGAGTGTTGCAACTTTAGCAAGTCCTCGGATATTTATCACCATAAAAAGTTTGGAGCTTTTCTTCGCAAATACCATAATGAGAAATTCAAAACATCAAAATTCGTAAGCAAGTCTACTTTTTCAAATGACTAAAAGATAAATGTCCTAAACACTTGTGACACCACCATGCCTCGTCTTCAGCTTTAATACTATCCATGCGCTGAAATTGCAGCTTCAAAATAATACAGTTTTCCTCGCCTAACACCATAACCACTATAATCCTCTGACTCTAGATGTCTGGGCGGGAAAAAAAAAAAAAACAAAAAGAAGAAGAAGGCTCCAAGGTTATTGTAATCTCACTAACTGATGAAAAATTATAATCCAACGAAGGGACAAGTAAAACAGTATCAAGAGTAATCATATCTGTTAGTTTTATCTTAGAATTAAAAGCATCATTCTTCACATGATCCATAGCACCTGTCTCTGTTATCACGAAGTGTTCAAAGCAAAACAAAAGGCTTACCACTTTGACGAGTTCATATCGTAGTACGCACCTAAGGGTTGTCCATTCTTTCTCGGTGGAGAATCTGATGCCGGCAACTGATATGTGCGTTAGAAGAAGAATATCGGTCTGTATCCATTCATTAAGCTTATCCAACTTGAAACGGGTTCGCTACGATCCATTAACCATGCAAAGACCAGAGAGGCTATATATCACTGATCTCCCACATACAAGCTGAGCAAGAAAGAAAGAAAAAAGAGAAAGAAAACTTACAGAAAAGCAGAGAGGGATCAAAAATCAAAATAAGGTAAAATGTATCTAAATGAAATGGTGATGCCCTTCTGTGACAAGACGATGATGGCTCTCGGGTCATCATCAAAACCAAAGTCTTCAATATCAACCAAAATCCTCATCAAAGAGCGAGCGGAGAAGAAATTGAAGGAAGAAGAAGACATTATTAACAAAGATGGGAGTCTGAACAAGAAGGAGTTTATGAAAGCATTAGATAAGATCGTTCCAAACGTGGCACTGTACTTAGCCTGGCATTACACACAAAAATCCGACACCGACAGCGACGGCAAAATCAGCTTCTCAACCGAAATCGAATTCCTCACTACTTTTCTCAGCATGAAGTACGAAGCTAAATTCCGAATTATGCAAGTCCTTGGTGATATCGCCTTTTTTCTTAAATAATTCTTAGTGGTTTCATATGTATGATGATGATGAGCGCTGTGTAGGAATATGTGTGTTGGGTTATTATATTAGTCACTTAAGATTAGCTCAAATAGTAACAATAAGGCGGGATGACGTGAATAGAGATGTCCAATGTTGAAACCCTTTGAACTGTGATGTAACAAGGAAAAGAAGAGTTATCGTTTTGTGGTAGGTTTCCTTTCTTAATTAAGACAACTTCCTCATCGGTAATTCCCTTTTAAGTTTTCACAACTTTCCCGATAAACATTATATACGCCTTCTCATGTGTGGTAAATTTAATTAAGAATATAAATCATACTAATTATGATTTATAATTTTGTTTGTAGATTTCATATCATATATATCGATATCGATTCATTTGCTACTGAATGATAGAAAGTGGATTTTCCCTTGAATATAATCCTGATCTGTAGATTTTCTTATTTCTTGGCAAGAAGGGAATTTAATTGACTTAATTGTCTATTTTCAAAATGTTTCAACTCATGGTTTGAGGAAAAATTATTGTCAAGATGGATAAATATAGGAATTGATTAGGTATATTTACTCATTAAACAAAAAATGGTATTGGAACTGTATGATAGCAACTTAATTGGCTTTCAAAGTGGCCAAAATGAAAAAAAGGTCTAAAATGATATTGTAATTTGGTGCTTTCCCACAGGGATATTTTAGAGAATGAATTATAAATTTGAAAGACAAAGTAAATTGGGATTTTATATGTTAAACCAAATTTAATTCCTAATTCTTATATTAAGGATTGGAGGCGTGTAGTATATTTTTCTTGAGTTATATCCACTCTACAGTTTACTTGGATGTATTTTGGATACTTATTATAGAAAATTATGCATAATAGGATTTAAGCTTAATCATTGAAATTCCTGACTTAACTGTTTATTTAAATTGGAATCTCTTAGATTTTTCCTCTCTTGCTAGGTGATTTGAAGCTGAGACAAGATTGCATGGAGTTTTCCAAAGAGCTTTGGAAACATGAATTCCATGAAAACACAAAGAGGGCGAGAAGAAATTGGCCAAGGCCATCACGCATGTTGGCTGTAGCCAAACTAGGGCAGAATTAGAGCACCCAACCTTAGGCTGATCTGGTTATGACCAAAAGCCATTGATAAATAAAGCCTTGTCCCGAAGCTCTCAAAAATACTAGAATTAAGCTATGCAAACAATGGCTCAACCCTAAGTCGTGTCTTTGAGAAGGCTAGTTTCTTAGAATTTTAGTTTGTTAAGTGCTTAAACAAGTTAACAGCCGCAAGTGGTGATTTGACTCCATAATTAATGCTTCTAATAATTGATTGGTGGCCGGCCACGAAATAGTTATTTTGTTTATTTGAATGAACCTTTAGAAAACTAGCTCTAGCAAAAAACTAGCCACAAATGGAGGGCTTTGTTAGCAAGAAAGAAATATGCTTGTTAACCTTACACAGCCGCATTAGCGGTGGATCTTAAAAATTTGGTCTTGTTATTGCAAAAAGACTGAGCAGCTAAGTATGAATATGCCCTATTATTTTGACCTTATATTATTATATATGAAATTTGACATAAACATAAAGACATAATATTTGGGAAAAAGGTCGCTATACATTTTCTCAATTTTCAATTGTTGAAGATAAACAATGATAATCCAATTTCTTAAAAAAAAAAATTGTTAATACCGTCAATCATATCTATTTTAACATGTAACATCTATTAATTTTTTTCTTAATATTTACATATGGAATAAATAATATGGTTCAACATTAATTTACCGCAATGCACTGCAAAGGAATTGTTTTAAATTCACTAATAAGTTGTTGATTGAAGTGGTAAATAGCCTTACCTCCTTTAGGAGGAAAACAAATAAGTTTGAATCTTGGGAAGCATACTTGTTAGGAGGGATTTAATTTTGAACGCTCCCAACCTTGACAATGTTTAGTCTCAAATCTAAAATAACTTAAGGATACCCTAAATTACACCTAAAAAAAGAACTGCTATAAATTCTGTCCCACAATGTCTAATTTGTTATATATCCCAACAAATATTCCTTTTTGGCCAGAATAAAAAACAAAACGAATAAAAGTGCCTAGAATCTGTATGCAAGTGCTTTCCGGAAAGGCAGGTCCGGCAGCACTCCGCAGTGATAGACCGAACGAGAATTCCTTTATTTGGTGGGTCCCTGACGAACAAAATAAATAATATACCCTGTGGTAGGATTCCATAAATAACTGAGCTAAGATTCCAAATTGATTAGGCAAGAAATTGACATCAGCGACTCATATGTAAGAAGAAGAATATCGATCTGTATCCAGTCATGAAGCTTATCCAACTTGAAACGGGTTCGGTACGATCCATGACCCATATGCATGCAAATTAAAGACGCCAAGACCCGAGTCCAAAGGCTCTATATGTGTGTGTGTGTGTGTGTGTGTGTATGTATATTACTCTCCCTCATACAAGCCAAGCAAAAGCAACAAAGAAAAAGAGAAGTCACATAAAATTGAAGCAGCAGAGAGGGAAATCAGAATCAGGTAAAATGACAATTAGATTACCAAAATCAGTGTCACCCAAAGTGCTCACAAGAGAACAAGTGATGGAGATATTGAAGGAAGCAGACGTGAACAAGGACGGAAGTCTGAACATGAAGGAGCTTAAGAATGCATTACAGAAGATCGGTTCGGACTTGGCACTGTACAGAGCTTGGCGGTGCATGCGAAACGCCGACACCGACGGCGACGGAAAAATCAGCCTCTCAACCGCCGAAATGAACTCCCTCATTTCTTATGTCATGAACTGGTATGAAGGCAAACTCTCAAATATGTAAGTCTCTCTAATATGGCGCGCCGTAGCTGAAGCTGAGGACCAGATGGAGAATATAATTATAAATTATAAATCCCATGTATATAACAGTTCTTAGTGGTTTAATTTCATGGATGAGCTTCTATGTAGCATGTGTGCTAGAGGTATAATAACGTGATAGTTATTATTAGTCACTTAAGACTAGCACAAATAGAAATAGAAACAATAGGGTGGGATGACACGAATATATGTTCAGTGTTCTAACCCTCTGATGTAACAAGAAAAGGAAGAATTGGCAAAAGCAAAAAAGAGGAAAAGAAAATCACGGCTGTGGTGGTTTCATTTCTTTTGTTGTTTTTCGCAGAAAATAATAATATATGGCTATTTTTTCAAGTGTTCATAATAATAATAATATATGACATAATAATACTACCTTTAGTCATTAATAGAAGACCCACCAATTGACAAATTTGGGAAGACTAAGAAAGCCAAATAAATTATTTTAAAGTATTTATATTTATCATTTTTCTGCAAACTAATTTGCCTAATTTATAAATTGATACATAATCTAATGATATATATAAGTATTTTAGAGAAATCATGTAGTATATATTATAGTTAAACAATTTATTTAGCTTCTTTAATTTTTCCAAATTAATTAACTGTGTTTTATATTAAGGAGTGAGGCTAATAATTATATTATTTGGCCTGAAATAATAATATATGGTTCACGGAAATAATAATACTCCTTCGATCCTAAATATAAGACTCATTTTTTAGTGTAAATTACACTATAAAATGGGTCTTATAAAGATAGGAGGGAGTGCATGGTTTCTTTCTTGAAAGTTGAGACCTTCCTGAACCGCACGCAATTCTTTTTTCAAGTTTTCATAGCTTTTCCAATGCTCCATGCCTTTTTCTTTTTCAAGAAAAAAACTGAACATTATAGGCTTTCTCATGTGTGATAAATTTAAGAAATAAATCATACTAATTATGACTTATAATTTTTTGTAGATTTTATTTTATATATTGATATTGATTCATTTACTGAAGGATGGACAATGAATTTTCCCTTATCCTCTATGTGGACTCTTATTTCTTCGCATGAAAGGAAAGGAGTCTACTTAATTACTTGAAGCTGAGACAAGTGCATGGAAGCATCCAAAGTGCTTTGGAAGCATGAATTGCACACAGAGAGAATATAAAATCTTTTAACTATCTCTTTTTACCAACTATAATACTACCTCTAGTCTTTAATATAATAATTAGTTTGACGTTCAATTCAGTCATAAATATAAGACTCCAAGCTATTTTAGCTTCTATATTTATCTATATTTTCCCAAAATAGTTCTTACAGTGATAGTACATATTAAAGATTTTCATAAAAGGATAAATTTAATTCATATTATTAGTAAAAGTATTTTAGAAAAAACAATAATTATTTAGATAATTAACTTTCTTAATTTTTCTAAATTAATCAACTAGCTCTAAGTACCGGAGGTAGTAAATAATAACAATATTGAAGTCGGCAAAGTGTAGACGTCACTTCTTAATTTACTATGATAATTATCTTTAATTGCCTCATTTTTTTGTGCTCATCCAGAGTATTTGAAATTTACATTTCCATCCACACCCCATCTATTAATTACGCGACTTGTTTTTCCTAGGTAGTATTTGTTTATGAACCGTCTATAGAAGCTAATATGGGCAGTTTTCCTTTTCTAGCTGGAAAGTCAATAAGTCAACCATGTGAGTCGGTCAAATGGTTGGTCATCCTTTTGATCTGTGTTACTTTTTGAGTTCTAAATGCAAGACTTACTTTATAGTGTAATTTATATTATAAAATAGGTCTTATGACCAGATGAGTAATACATTTTCTAAATGTAAGACTTACTTTGTAATGTAATTTATACTATAAAATAGGTCTTGTGACCGGACCAGTAATATGTTTTTAGAATAGTTGGAAATTTTAATTATTGATGGTACTTGAAAATAGTCATCTAAAAATGGCCCCATTAAGGAAGTAATCATATTTAATCATTTCTATTCTCTCACGGAGGCCAATAAAAACCAAAGAATAATCTTTAGGGAAGTCAATTTTTAATCTGTTTTAATTGCTTGCAAAATTATGAAAGGATGATCCTTATATAATTTTCTGTCACAACAGGAAAAATAATATACATATTCCTATGTCAAAATTGACACATAAAGACAATAGACTATCCATCAACTACCGAAGCAGCTAGAAGGTTAACCAAAGATACTCCTCCAATCTTTAAGATTACGCATCTAGCCATCTCGTCAGAGACCAACGAGAAGTGATTATATCATTAATTTTGTTTTAAAATGGAATAAAATTTTTTATTTTACCCATATTTAAATGAAAATTTTCCAATTTTTATACATTCTCTCGTTATTAGTGACTTTGAATAGGGGTGATATTAGAAAAATTTAATTGATACCATACCCTATAAAGTGACTCATAATAAGGAACATCAATTTCTTCTATAAGATGCCTTAAGGCGCATACTAATTGATGACTTCTCAACCATCTAATATATACCATTTGAAAGGAAACGTGTGTAAGATCTAAACTCACCATATGGTAAACTTCCTGTATGACAAAGGAGAAAATAGGGGCTGATCTGATCTTGCTCCTCCCTTTCGTCAATATAATGCGCTAAGGTTTTCAGAACATATAGAGTTGTAAATTTTAAATTTCACTTGTAGACGTGTGCCTTCAAAATAATCATGTAAATTTCTTAATTAAGAACTGGTCAAATTGATTTGGACCGCATAATTGTCCTGAATAGATTTGAAATTGCTTAAGATTTGGCCTCTGCATTATTGTACTACATGAGGAATGTAACAAATGTGTAATTCATAGAGACATCAAATCATCATGATAAACTATGATTTCACTACAAAACTTGGATATTTCAGATTAGCAAGACTTGTAGACCATGGAAAAGGAGCACAAACTACAACTGTGGCGGGAACTCAAGGTTCTATGGCTACTGAGTATGTCACTACTGAAAAGAATAGTAAAGAATCTGATGTATACAATTTTGGAGTTATTGCTTTGTAGATAATATGCATGTGGAAGAAAACCTATCAATTCTGAGGCTCCAGAGGACGTAAAGAACTTAGTGAAATAGGTATGGGATCTCCATGGATTGGGAGAATTCTAGCAGTTGATCCAAGGCTACGAGGAGATTTTGAGCAGGATCAAGTTCAATGCCCTGATGATCATTCGGTTGCGTTGTGCTCATCCTGATCATAACCATAGGCCTTCAATAAGGCAAGCAATTCATGGCTGAACTTTGAAACTCCATTTCCAAGCCTTCTTCAAGTTATCCTATGCTATCGTACGTGTCATTTTCCGTTCTATCCAACTCCAATGCTTCAGAGGCAACACAAACTCTTCTGGTTTTGCTGCAACTTCTAGTGGTATTGTTTCACCAAGCGTGTCACGTACGTGTAGTACTCGCGCAAAAATTAATCACGGTCATTGTATGTTTCTTGTTACTGCGCAAAAATTAATGTTTCACCAACTTCTACTCAATGATCTTGTTGGATGTTTACCTTGAGTTTCTACAATGTGTTGCTTCTTTGTTAAGAAACAATAGAGAAGCTTCATTTGAATAGTATTGTCCGTTCGTGCTCATTTGTTCATTCCACTTGAGAAAGTGAAAACAATGACGGGAAAATTTTACAACTGTAATATGGATAAAAGGATATTATTACACAATCTAAGCTACATATACCTGTACGTAATTTTAAGTGTGTAGTAATTTATCACTTTTACGAGGCCTCTTTTAAAAAGTTTTTTTTATCCTAAAACGAAGGCTTTGCATGAATATTTTTTTCAAACAAAAAATATCCGTTGTCTTGGAAATAGAGATTAATTAAATAGAACATGAATTCATAAAATGGATAGGGACGGTTTTAAAATCTCCTTAACATTTGATCGATTCAATTTTTAGTACCTTGAGTCTGTGCAATTCAGTTATTTCAATCTATGATCTATTTTTTCTAAAGACGAATTAAAACTCCCAAACACAACGGGACGGTGTCTTGGGTCTGAATTTGGCATCACGTGCATTTAATTGTACCTCCGATCTTTAATATAAGATCTCATTTGACTTTTACTTTAATCCTAAATATAAGATCCCAATCTACTTTGTTTGTTATATTTATGTTTTTTTTCAAAGCAGTCTTTCTACTAATAGTAATTCTAGCCAATATTCTTAATTAGTAAGGATATTTTAGGACAAATAAAACCAATTTATCACAAATAACTAACTTAACTTATTTTTTTTAATCTACTTAAATTAGTCAACTTGTTATTATAAGGACTGAAAGCGATATTAAATAAAAACAACATCCGAACACAATCCAATGCGAGTTGCTCGGACAAGTGAGTGGAATGATAAAATTGACTTAACTAAACCGAAGTACAAATACAACAATCATCATGCTGTAGCAAAGTCTCCAATAAGAAATAGCCTTATTGCAAACCCAATAATTCCTAAATAGCATCGGACACAAAATATGCAGTCGAACGCCTCGCTTCTCTCTTGCTTAGAGCCCTGAATTTATTAATTCCTAAATTTCCAGCTCCCCAGCTCGCTTTTGAAAACCCTTGTTTGCTAATTTATTAATATCACTTGTATTAAAGTTGCAGCCATAAAATGTAACACCTTAATTTTCTAGACCATCTGCGTCAATTTACGATAACTTTGAACCACTAAGCCAGGTTTGATCCTGAGAATATAATACTCTTGCATAAATTTTCATGTAAACTTATCTTATATACAAGGTTCGATCCTGTATAAGGAATGAGATTTTCTGAAAAATTTAAAACTTTTTAAAACTATTTTCAAAATAACTGTCCAGTGGTTCGAACTCTGAATTTAACCGTTCTCCTCTAATTTGGCATAGCTATTTCACAAGCATTATTGCAATCATCATTTTCAGGCCTTGGAACACTCATACACCTAATCTCTTTAGCATTTGACTACTTAACCGTTTTTCTAAAAAGCTGGACAGCCTTTACTTCTTATTCCTTATCATTTTCCATATTTGTAAAAATCCTTCTCTTTTTTTTTTTGGCCCCCCTTCAAACAAGATTCAGATTTCCATTTTTCAATTCAACACTCAACATCCAAACACATATATACTGGTTTTTGTGTGTGTGTATATACATATATTCTCATTCACGGTACTTAAACTTCCCTTCTCTCCTCCAATATATCACGCCATTCCCACCATGCGCGTGCGTGTGTGTATAACGATTTCCATTTAATTCCCAACACTAAACACTAACGGCGCACGCGCGCACGCACACACACATCTGTAACTTCCTTCCCATTTAAATTTCAGCAGCTTGAACAACTTTTTAAATAAGAAATTGCAATCCCAAATCTCACAGCAGCGACAACAAATATATATGAATATATCTCCCAAGTTCTAACAGCAACAATAACCGTGTGTGTGTGTGTGTATCTGTTTGAAATTTCCATTTAATCAGGATTAGCAAGATTAAATTCCAAAATCATCTTTACTAACTCCACTTATACTTCTCATGCTCTACCATTAACACTTCCTTCCTATACCTGTCATAAAACTGGATCCTATATGACAACAAATAGGGGCATTGAGTTCTTAATCATCCCCGAAAAAGAATCAAACGCCACCTTTATATTTAAATCACATCATATTTCTTTATTTTCTTTAGAATCTGCAGCCAAAACCAAAAAAAAAAAATTGTAGAAATAACAGCCCCTGTTCGGTAAACCCATAACAGAGTAAACCTTTGACGTGCAGCAACACTAATCAACATGCAACTCCACATTTCATCTCTATAAGCTTTAATCTACACTCCTCCAGGATTATTTCACTAGTTCCTTGACTTTATCTCACTAGAGCCAAATCTATTATCATCATTAACTTCTTCAAAATGCATCGAATGGAAGAAAGCCAGGTAGGAGGATGATTATTAGAAGGCTTACGTTGATCCAAATCACTGGTTACATGCAAGGTTCCCTTGACCGATCACTCCTCTCCCCCTTCGTCCTCCTCCTCTGCTCTCACAGTCTCTCTCTCTCTCTCTCTCTCTCTCTCTCGTCCCTCTGTTTCCAACCGAAATGAAGGACGGAATGGAGCTTCAGATGAATTAAATGGGTCGAAAAGACCATTTTGCCCCTCTAACTTTTCTTATTCCCAAATTCATCCTTTCACTAAATTTCTTAAATAACAGAATAAATCCAGAAATTTTTCCACAATGTTTTGTTTGGATTTTCTTCTCCATTATATTTTCTTTGACCTATAAAATAACTCCTCTAAAAATTTTTGGTCAAAAATTAACTTTGAACTATTTTTCTTGAATTTTCCCAAAAAATAGCCCTTAATTCATAAATTAATCCTCTATTAATTTTAACGAGTTTATGCATCAATTAGCTTATTTACCTCATAAAATAATTATCCTAAATTTTTTAGCTCAAATATAAACCTCTAACTATTTTCCTTAAATTTTCAAGAAAATAGGTCCTTTTAACTCCTAAAAATTAATTTTAAAATTATTTAAGCCATTTTTAGGAAAATATAATTCCATAAAAATTTCTAAGGCCTCAAAACTCATATTTCATAATTTTCCCATTTTATTTAGGTTTTAAATAATTTAATAAATTTTCTTTTCTACAATGAGAAATTTCGGGGTATTACATTAAAATCATATCACTTCAATTATTGAAAACATTAAAACATACTTTAAGGAATTTAACTTTACATAAAATTTTATTTTGGTCTCTATTAATTTTATCAAATGGTATTTCATCTAAAGTGGTAAACAAAAAATACTGAAAAATATCATAATGATTGTTACAAACGTAACAATCATTATATTAAACTAATGAATCGTGTTAAGCTTAGATTACTGAAAAATATTATATAAAGTTTTCCAAATGTATATTTTTTTTGGCCATATCTTGTCAATTTGGTGTAAAATGTTAGAAATCTTTATTCAATATCAAGTCTAACTACATCAAAATTGTTATAAAGCAACAGTTATTGGAAGTCCTAAAAAGATCATAAGTTACATATTCATATTTTTTTTTTTTTCAGACTATTATTATATTTACATCCAACGAATGTGAATATTAATACATTAAAATTTGTGTTGGAACAGTAGCTTGTGTTCTAGTTTTGACTTACCATCGGCGTTGGATTATTCAAACTGATGATGGGGTTTCATGATGTGTCGATCTGGGATAACTTGAAGTAAGACAAGGAAATGGAGATTCAAACTTAAGCACTTGAATTACTTGCCTTATTGAAGGCTATTTTCACGATTAGGATGAGCACATCACAGACCAAAAATCATCAAGCATGACGTCTTGGTCAACATATGCTTGTGCTTGAATAAACTGCTTCGAGAATTCTCCCACTTCCATTTAGCTCATTTTGTGGAGCCTCAAGTTATCTACAAAAGAACAACTCCAAAACTGTGTATATACCAATTCCTTACCTAGCCCTACCAGTATCATTCTAACAATATAATAGTCCAGACGCGAAGCCTTGAACTATTTCAAATCATTCTAACCATGTTTTATTCCTTGTAATTCTTTGATACTTTCTTGATGGCAACATGCCCGTTTGAATTTTTGGGAAAACCCCTTTTATAAACGCCCCCAAGTCCTCCACAAATTTTAACAAACCTTCCAACCCCCCAAATAATTGCTAATTTGCAGTACTTTCAAAATCTTTACCTGTTTGATCATATTCATGATACCTGTTTGACCATATGCCTAACAAAACAAAATGATCGAACCCAATTCTTATTTCATATCATTTTAAGGGTTTGACTATGAGTTATTGGTTTTCTTTTTTCCATGAAATTGTGCATAATTTGGATTAAGAGTGCTTGCATGGAGTTAAGCTTAATTTAGGACTAAAATTCGTTATTAATGGTATTAATTGATTTCTAGCACAATTGACGCTTCAAATACTTGGTTTTCATTGCATGATGCTTGAGAATTGAGTCAAGATTAAAAGACTAAGGGATTACACAACATAATAACCAAGAAATTGCTCTGTGTCATTTGTCATGGGTTTGCAGATACCCATTTGTTGTTGGCTCACCATGGTGAATGCATCACATCAGTAAAACTAGATTCGAATCTGAAGCACAAAAATAGAGCACCCAACCACTTAATCTTAAACCTCCAAAAACCCTATTTTTGAATCATCACTCCATTCTATCACCATATACATCTCTTCACCCCTTCTTGTCTCTCCATTTCCATCCGTCTCCTCCTCTATTTCCTTTACTTTTCCTTCATATACACCTCTCTTCTTGCATGATTGTGTTTGGATATTGAGTTGATTTTGAGTTACATTAAACCAATTGCGTTGATAATCCCAAATTATGTAATGAGGTTTATTAATTTAAAACATTGGACTCAATGGGTCATTGAGACTGTTAATCAAGAAAGCCTAATGAATTTTATAAAACTCCCATTATCTTTAAGTAAACTATAATTGCCATCAAAACTGTTTTCAAGAGATTTTCTGTCATCCATATTCATTGCATTTAGTTATAGTTCAATTTGATTTCCAAAACAAAAACCCCATTTTATTCTATTTCATGGTATTTAACTTAGTTTAGAGGCTCATCAAAGTGACATAACTCGAGATTGCACTATATTTGCATTCCTTGGTTTTATTGTTGATTGAGGACCCCAAGGCATAAACATGACAAGCATCATCAAACCTAACCCACAAATTAAAACAAACCCTCCAACCCCTATTCCACTATAAATTTCATCATGGGAATTCTTTTCTTTGGATGTGGATTAGGCTTGAGCTTAAACTTGGGCTCAAGCTGACTTCAAGCTTGGGCTTGGATTGATGGTTGTTTCAATGAAATAGATTCTTTGGGGTGAAATCCATGACTTCATTATGCAACCACACTTGTACACTTTCCAAAATCAACTATTCCGCTAAGATGTTGGCCATTAATAAAGCCAGCGAACAAAATCTTAATTTTGATGTACTTGGATCATAACGAATGAAGGCCTCATTGATCCTCCCTCTCTTGATATCATATAACAAATTTATCAACTACATGGGGTTAGTTGATGCCCATGTGTTTCTTAGGTCCCACTCATTTGCATAGATATCAGATTCTACAGCAGTTAATGGATTGTTTGTCGAAGCTGCCATCCACAATCACAAAGATGATGTACCCACAAGCATTTTCACAGTCCAGGACTTGGGCTACAGCCACAATCCGCATCGATCCACATCTCAAGTAAATCAACAGACTGGCAAACGCCAGCACCTTCTTTTGTGGCAAGCAGCTTTGTGATTACAAAGGTGAAATGGTAGGTGAAGCCTATGAGGTTCCCGGTGGCTTTGTCCTCTAGCTACATTGGTTGGTGATATGTGGCTCGATCAACACTAGACATCAAATTTTCATCTTGTTGATTTCTTGTGAACAGGAAGGATTTTGATGCTGGGTAAGGATTATTGATTGATTTCTTATTAACAAGAAGGACTGTGATGCTGGGTAAGATGATCCTTCATATGATATGTTTTTATAATTTGGATTGAAACTACAGAAGTCGAAGGATAAACACTGGGGACAATCAAGAGAAAGAATTAATGATAGCAACATCAAAAGAAAAAATGAAAATTCACATTTGACCGAGAAGCAAATTTCGCTCAAAGTTTCGCTTAGCATGCATTCACATTTACTGTTTCTCCTATCTCAAATATCCAAGAAAGAAGCTAGTGCTCAGTACATTTTAGTTAGTTGTGTCATTGTTTGTCCATGTCATAGAAGATTCGATAGGGTTATACGTTGGCTATTGAGAACCTAACACAACCCTCCCTCTTTTCCTTCCTTTCCTTCCTTTACACCCAAAAATAAAAAGTCTTCGATAAAACATAATGACGTCGTGCAATCCATGCTCTGAGCCCTACCTAGTAACATAAGGCTTTGTTGTGGCTGATGTCATTGTCTTTCTAGCTAAGCTAAAAGCATCCTTGGATTATATAGGGAAGTGGTATTTTTGCATTGACAATAATGATGATTGATGGCAGGGCTTATTTAAAAATAGGAAGCTTTTTGTATATAATCTCTCATTGTTTAGAATTATTTAGAAATAAAGTTGTTGTCAACACCTTATTTTGTTTGAGTCCACTAATAAATAAGAATGAATGAATGAATGAATAAAAAGAGAGAATAAAAATTATTTTTTTAAAAAAAATGACAGTAGAGATATTATTTTTATTTTATTATTCTCGATTGTCCAAAATCTCACTCTCTCATCTAGCTTTGACGTATCTTTTGCCGTTCGTCTTCATCGCCACCATTGAAGTTGCACCGGATCCTCATTTTCCTAATCTTCTCAGTCTATCGCCATCACTCATGACTGTCTTATGGTGCACCTGGTACTCAATGTCTCTCCTTTACGCGTCTTCAAGGTATGGAGAATTTCTGGAGCTCCTGTTACTCATTAAAAAAATGGTGATCTTGTGTTGTGGAAAAATACTTATTTATGTTATAAATTCATGAAAATACTTTTTTGCGTTGTTCAGATAAATGGTGATTTTGTGTTATGAAAGCTCGTATTTCTCTCATAAATTCACGAATTTTAGTTGTAAATTTTTTGATGAGATCTTGTTGATAGGATAAGAAATATGTCATTTTTTTAAAACTATAATAAGAATTCGTACTTATGTGTGCAAAATGGATTACAAGTCATAGAGCCTATAAATCTATTCTCACATTTTTTTTATTTGCAATTAGTTAGTCCTTGGATTTTAGAAAGAATACACAAATAGAAATAAGAAAAAGATTTTGTATAATACTGTAGATAAAAAAAATTTCATGGTGGTTGGTTATAAGTTGTCCCAAGTACTGCACTAAAGTTGCCTGGCAAACTATGTGAATGTTTAAACAAGTTAGTCCACTTGAAAATAGACACGTTTCTCCTGTTAATCTGTATTTCTATTGCAAATTTGCATATTCCACTTGTGAATGACTGAGAGAGCTCTTTCTTGACCTATAGGTGGTGGTGCATGGCCGTTCTTAGTTGGTGGAGCGATTTGTCTGGTTAATTTTTCTATTAACAAACAAGACCTTAGCCTACTTCTTAGAGAGACTATGGCTATTCAAGCCAAGGACGTTTGAGGCAATAAAGTCTGTTATTGCCTCAGATGTTTAAGGCCGCATGCGCTCTCCACTAATGACTCTGTGGCTAACAGGCCCAAGTAATCTTTGAAATTTCATCATAATGGGGATAAATCATTGTAATTGTTCTTCAACAAGGAATTCCTAGTAAGCGTGAGTCATTAGCTTGTGTTGACTTTGTATCCTTGCCTTTTTTGTACACAATGCCTGTCGCTCCTACTAATTGAATGGTCCGGTGAAGTATTCGGATCGCGACGACATGGGCAGATAGCTACCGGTGATGTCGCAAGAAGTCCACTGAACTTACAGAAGGAGAAGTCATAGGTGAACCTACGGAAGGATCATTGTCGATACCAAAGCGAAAGCATGACCCGGTTGACACAAGTCTTTGAGTGGGGGGCAGAAGGCTGAAGGTGCCACAATGCCAGAAGTATCTGACCGCACACGCGCGGGGGGTAGGTCCTGTGCGTTAGCGCCTTAGCCCTGACTCCAACAACCAAAACTCCAGTGCCACAAGAGCCAAGGAGCCAACTAGTGTTGCGTATCATGTGCCATCTACATTTAAAATGACTCTCAGCTCTCACATTGATGAAGAACACAGCGAAATGTGATACTTGGTGTGAATTGCAGAATCCCGTGAACTATCTTTGAATGCAAGTTGTGCCCGAAGCCACTAGGCCGAGGGCACGTCTGCCTAGCTGACGCGCAAAGTCGCCTTGACTCTCGACTGGCCAAAAAAAGGTTAGTGACGGCAGCCACCATCCATAGTGTAATTGTCTTATTTCAATATTCTATTGGTAGATCTCATCGAAAAATTTACAACTAAAATTTGCGAGTTTGCAACAGAAATATGCTCACTTTCACAAAACAAAATCACCATCTAGACAACTAAATTCACAACACAAATAAGGATTTTCACAACACAAAATCACCATCTAGACAACTAGAATTCACAACACAAATAAGGATTTTCACAACACAAAATCAATGTTTTTTAGACAACACACTGTATATTTATTCACAGTATAAGAAATTGAAGAACCACCAGTGGGGGTGAGGTCATTGTGAAGGTAAATGACAAAAATCACTGGAGAAACTTGAAGAGGGGCTCCATAGTTGTTGCGCAACTTAATGTCATGAGCAACAAACTTTTTTCCAAAGCGAGTGGCCAAAACTGCACAAATTTCTTGGAGCTCCAAAAATTCTCCACACCTTGAAGACGCGTAGAAGAGAAAGATTGAGTAACAGGAGCACCACAAAGTAGTCATGAGTGACGGTGATAGATTAAGAAGATGAGGACCCAGTACAACTTCAGCAGTGCTGGTTGGATAGAAGATAGAAGCCAAAAGACGCAGCAGAGTTGGATGATGGAGTGAGCTTCAATCTAGGTTTATAAGGGGGCAGCAAGGTTTTAGAAATAAGTTAATTTCATTTTGGCACTAAAAACACTGCAAATGAGGTTTTAGAAATAAATATTTGGTGGTAGAATTAAATTAAATTGCTGTAGCGATCCTTTAATGAAATTCTCCCATTGAAATGTCAATTTGTCTTGATTTTTTTTAATAATCTTTTGGGCTTCTAGGAAATTAGTATTTCTTTATTTGCCTTAGTTTAAGAATCTTTGTAAAGTTAAGAGTCCTAGTTACAGTTAGTTTAATGTGATTTATAGGAACATGGCTCTAATGCCAAATTAATTTGCTTTATAACATCCTTCCTAACCTTTAAGGGTTCAAGTAGATCACAAAATATTGTAGATTAATAAAAATTTAAAATTCATTTCTTGGGTTTATTGGTAAATTAGAGATTTTCAATCCAACTTTGAAAACTTATAACTAATTATATAAAAAAAATTATATTGAAATGATTTAAAATTTTATTTGAAGGTCCTTTCTTTACAGGGAAAAAATATAAATCTAGATTTTAACCCGTACACATGAAGGATTAGTAATGGAGATTATGTAAATTCTCCAAAAGAGCATTTTTGCATAATATAAAGAATACAAATTGGGGCTTTAAGTTCGTAGAAGAAATAAGGCAGTATGCTGGATCCACAATTCTGATCCAGAGTATGCTTCTATCCACTGATTAAAAAAATAACTATCATAAAGGAAATAATCCTTTAATTCTTTTGAAGTCCCTTTATGTTTTTGCACATTAAAAAAAGAAGAATAAAAACGAAAAGAATAGGGGATCTCTTTTGATTCTTTCTCATATCTCATATGGAAATACAATTTATTTATGTCATAATTCATAAACTAGTGTAGAATTTCTAAAGGAGTATCTTAGAATTGAATTCTTCAATTCTAAGAACTCAACAAATTGTTCATTTGGTAAAAATTATATTTTGAGTAGTCTCTTAACACACACACATCCAGTTGTATACCAAATTTCATGGGCAGATTTTATCGCTTGTCTCACTTTCACTCTGTTAATTTATCCCATTTTCAGTCTTACATGACTTCATCATCATACAAATTGTATGTTATGCTCATCATCACCAATTAGGGTTGCTTGGTTACATGCTTTCATGCTTTTTATTTATGCTCATCACATGTAGATAATTTTGCATGTAGAATTCAACTTTTGAGTAACTTTCATATCAAACCTTTCATAATCTAAATCATCATCAAACCTTACATAATTTTGCATGTAGAATTCAACTCAAAATAATCATAATCCAACTCTTTCCTCATAAAAACATATAAAGACTGAGAGAGCGGGTTTACCCAACACAATTTTCATTCTAAAATCAATTAATTCTCTCATTCTGAAATTAAATAGTATTCAATTTCATGCAACAAAGATAATGAAAACTACATAAAAAACCAAACATAATCTTAGAACTAGCCTTTGCTCTTTTTCTTCTCCTTCTTCTCTTCATATTTTTGGCCTAGCCTTTCTTTAAATCTTATGATAGTCATCAAAATCTTAGTCTAAAACCCCGTATTTAATGTCTCCTCCATCCACGTCCTTTTTATTAAATTTGTATTAAAATAGAGAGAAAATAAGAAGAAATTTGTGCATTCCTCCATTTACTTAATTTCATTCTAAACTCAATTTTACGTCTTATCGGGGTATTTTTGGGTCTTATCTATTTTTGGGTCCTGACTTAACCTATTTTTTCATCACAATTAACCTCCCATGAAAATTATATACAATATTTTATTTCAGAGTAAACTTAACCATTTTTTTTCTATCAGTCCATGACTCCGAAAACCTTAATGACACCCATAAATGATTTTGCTCACGGGTAATTTTAGATACGAACTGCCCCAAACAAACTTTTTAAATTTATAATTAGGTCTCTGCTCGGGTTTAGCTTCTAGCATATACTTGAGTCCTTGAACCTAGGCTCAAAATTTAGAATGTTACGAAATCCAAGAGAAGCTGATAAACCCCAGCTTTATAGAGGTTCAGAAATAATAAAATAATAATTCAAATTCTAAATAAATAAATCTAGATAACTTATCTCTTAATCCAAAGAGTTATTTAATATATATTTAAAAACATTATTAAATTCTAAATTCAAAATTTAAAAATTTAAATTTGCCCCCTGTAAATTTAAGAAAGATCATATAAACCTAATAAAATCCCAATTAATGGATACTTCAAATAATCCAAATAAATTAATACTAAATCTAGATAAAATCCTAGAACATATATTAGACTGAACTAGGTTATTCATCAACCTAAGGGTCTAATCTTGGGTGTAATTTCGATTAGGTCCCGTTTGACCTGATCTTAATTAGACCAGACTTGGTTCATTGAACTTCCTAAAGGTCAATTTTTTTTCATTTTTCTTTTATGAGAAGATCAAACATGATTAAGACTTGAAATATAACTTACAAAACATTAAAATT
The DNA here is from genome assembly GCF_004799145.2 of Neltuma alba. Taxonomy (NCBI): domain Eukaryota; kingdom Viridiplantae; phylum Streptophyta; class Magnoliopsida; order Fabales; family Fabaceae; genus Neltuma; species Neltuma alba. The sequence continues at coordinate 40,734 of NW_021637047.1, forward strand.
TAATTATAAATCTGTGAGAATAAAATCAACATCTACAAAATATATAAAAGAAATTCATTTAGAGCGAAGCGAACTACTCCTAGTAAACAGTCACTTTGGATTGGTCCAATTTTTATCAGACCATCAAAAATATTGGTACTCAAATTTTAACCTAGTGAGATATAAAATATTTATCATGTACTCAAATATTTAACCTAGTAATGCAATATTTTGCAGTAAAACAAACTAAATACGTACTACTACTGATCCAAAAAAGAATGAATAGAAAAAGTAACATGTCGTATCAATGAAGAATTCTAAGAATTTTCATTGTTTTCTTTAATTCAAAATTCAAAGTATTTCTTTAATTTTTTTATACAACAATTGTGAATTATCAAGTAACTCAAGGTCTGATATCCTTGAGTCCTTGAGTGGCTTGGTTAGATTCTTTAAAGTTGTAAAAAATCACCTAATAAGTATGCCTACTTTTGAAAATTTCAAGCAAAAAAGAACAATCACACAACAAAGACAAAACCCACAACAATTGAACTACAATAAAAAAGCCCAATAAGATGGCAACAAAAAACAAAATGAATACAACTAAGAGAAAAGGAGGCAACCACAACCCTCCTTCATGATAGCAAACAAAAAAGTAAACAAACTAAAACACAAAATAAACCCTAAAAATAAGGCCCTTTAAGGCCATCTGGACTTTCAAACACTTCACCAAGCAAACCAATACAACATTCATGCAAATTCAAGCAAACCAAATCCTTGAGTTGGCTATCTAGATTTATAAAGAGTAGAGAAGAAAAAAATAGGCAAAAATAACAAACACAAAATAAATAAGGCAAAAATAACAAGCAAAAAAGTATCAAAATAAACCACAAAATCTAGCAACAATCACAAGAAGACAGTCAACGCAATCATATCAATATAGGAGGAGTTTGGGAACCCCATCAAAACACTAAAAAAAAAAAGTATTTTCATGTAAGTCAAGATCAAACTTCTCTCATATACTGTCAAACACCCTAGATTTCACAATCAAGAAATAGCACATAGAAAATGAATAAATGGAAACAAAAGTAATAAATCACACAATATACGATCAGAAAGTTTGGCAACAATCATAACCAAAAACTATCATAGTTGAGGAAATAGCAAACACAGAAGAAGGCAATACAAACTCCCTCCCTTAATTGAGCTTGATAACAAACAAAATTAATCACAATAACAAACAATCACAGAAATTTGGCAGCAATAGGGTGTTTGAAACCCCAAAATCAAGTTCGATGATGAAGCTTTCAATGGAACTTGATAGCAAAAAAAAACAAAAAAGAAAAAAAACTCAACAAACACACACAACAATCTAGCAACATCAAAAATGAAAAAGACACCAAAGTTCCTCTCCTAGAAGGCATCCAAACTTCTTGAGCAAAATTTCATCCTATTCCAAAATTTTCACAAGTTAGTACAAAACACATTAATGCTTTAAACTAGTAAAATAATTTATAATGAATGCTAAATAATGAATGCTCTAAGAGAAAAAGTAGGGGGGAAAAAAAGGAAAATCTTGTACCATCAAAGCAGCTTTCTGAAACTTGCTACGTGGAGCTCCTAGTACAAAAGTGCAACAACAAAATTGCAGAAGATACAATATCTCAACACACAAACAAATGAGCAACTTCCTAAGGGAGCAAGATCTTACAAAGGAAAACAAACGATGAGAGGAAGAATGAATTAGAAAGCAAGCAAGATGGAAAGAAGCTTACTTTCTATATTGATTAATATTTTTTTATTGCACATTTTAAACTAAGCAACTGTAGAAATTATGTCTCATAAATTGGAGAAGAAGTAATCAAAGATGGAGAGAAGCTTATTTTCCTTGTTGAATTTGAGTTGCTACAAGAATACAAGCAATTTGAATTGGATAATGAGTCAAAGGAGAGATCTTACACGGAAAAAATGAAGATGGAAAGAATCTTAGCTTATTGTTAATTTTTAGTCACCACGAGATGGAGACAAGTCCCTTCCCACTTTTCCTCTGTTATCCTCCACATCTTTTGTTCCACCGTCAAAGAATTCACAAAGCAACAATATAAATTATGTTTTATCCCACTTGATTCAAGTCCATCAAATTCAAGTTAGCAAATACATACAAGCAAATACATACAAGATAACAACATAAGACATAATTTTTTAAAATCAAAAGGGTTTACCTAAAAAATGACTGAATGTTGATGGCTAACCTTATTAAAAAGAAGCTTACCTTCTTTCCATCTTTAGACAAAATCTAATGATGGCTAAGCTCCCATACAAATCAACTTACATGTATGCTTTATCAAACCTTCATCATGTTCCGTAATCATCTCAAACAAACCATGCTTCTTCCAATAAAGCTGTTGCTATTGTTCCGTGTTCACGATTACTCTCGTATGTAATCTCATATCTGGAATTATCTAAAAAGAATGCAAAGCTAACCTTTCAACCTCTTTAGATTATGTGAAGCTCCCATACAAATCGGCATTGATTATGTGAAGGAAATTATATTTGAAATATATAAATAAAACATATATAATCATAAACAAATATAAAGGAAGCCTGTGAAGAACTTTTATACAGATAACAATGATCAATAACTTACATGTATGTTTTATATCAAACCATAATTGCGACCATCCCTGCTCGCAATTATCATCTTGAACAAACCATGCTTCCTCCTGCTGACAACCTTCAATTTCTAAAGGCAAAAGTTTCACCAATAAAGCATGTTGTTATTACTATTGTTTAGGTTGACTATGAATATTTTCCTTTTCCAACAAGGGCATGCTGGGAAAAAATTTATTACTAGAGGACATAAGGATTTGTCCTTCTACAGTGATCATTGCAAGAGATAGACTTTTTTCTCCGCATCAAGGGGGTAGCACAATCCTACCTGTCCGCTACTAAAACACTTGCGCTTTCATTATGCTAGCACAAAATTATTTTTGACAGCAAATCGCCCATAACCTAAACATGATATAATTACAATCAATTCACACATCAATGAAAGGGGGATCCACAAAATCCTTACCCTTGGTGGCAACAAGAAGCATACCACAAACAACTAAAAAACAAAAGACGAAGAGGAAAGCAACTTGATAACTGATTCATTTCATACAGCAACGAAGGGGAACAACAAAATCCCTCTCCCTTAAGCCACCTAGACTTTCAAGCAGACCATAAGCAAAAGTGTAATAAAATTAAACAAACACAATCCAAAAACAACAATCACAACATGAAAAATTTGTTATGCAACAGCTAAAAACGAAGATGATGAGGAAGGCAACTTGGTAACTAATCAATTTCAAGAAGCTCATCTCTACTAAATACTTTATTTATTATCACAATCAATCCACACACATTAATGAAGGTAGAACCACAAAAATCCCCCTTTGCCACCCAAACTTCCAAAAAGAATGCAAACAAAAGAGTAATTACAATAAACAAACACAATAATCTAGTGATTATGCGTCTAGAGGAACAAACACAACACGCAACCGTAGTGTCAAAAAAAAAACAAGTACAACAAACAACCAAAAATGACAATGAACAAGGCTACAACTAATCCATTTCAAGAAGCTCAATTCTGTAAAAAGAGTATTAAAATCAATTCATACATCAATTGAAAAGGATCCACAAAATCATACCACAAGCAAAAGAGTAATTACAATAAATAAACACATCATTGGTGGCAAACAGCCTAAAAATCACAACCACAGCACAAAAGCAAATACAAACAAGTACAACAAACAACCAAAAACGACAATGAACAAGGCTACAACTAATCCATTTCAATTCTGTAAAAAAGAGTATTACAATCAATTCATACATCAATGAAAAGGATCCACAAAATCATACCACAAGCAAAAGAGTAATTACAATAAATAAACACATCATTGGTGGCAAACAGCCTAAAAATCACAACCACAACACAAAAGCAAATACATTAAGGAACAAACAACTAAAACCAAAGATGAAGAGGAAAGCAACTTCATAACTAATCCATTTCAAGAATTTTACTTATGCAGAAAAAGTACACTTACAATCAATTCACACATCAACAAAGGGGAAACAACAAAATCCCTCTCCCTTAAGCAGACATAAAGTGAAAGAGTAATAAAATTAAACAAACACAACAATGGCAACAAACACAGTCCAAGAACAACAACCACAACATGAAAAATATGCTATGCAACAAACAGTTAAAAACAAAGATGAAGAAGAAGGCAACTTGATAACAAATCAATTTCAAGAAGCTCGACAATCAATCCACACATTAACAAAGGTAGAACCACAAAAGTCCAGGAAGAATACAAACAACAGAGTTATAACAATAGACAAACACAATAATCTAGTGACAATTAGTCTAGAAGGAAGAAAGACACCATGAAACCATAATCTCACAAAACAAACAAGTGAAAACAAAAAACATAGCTTTGATGAGGAAGGCAACCACAAAATCCCTCTACCTTCAAGGTAAAGGTACCCTATGCTTTTCAAGAAGCATTTGACAACAAACAAAAATTAATCACAAAAAAACAAAACCTTCAATCTAGAATCACAGTCCAAAAATAGCAACCACCATGAAAAAGATGTGTGCAACTAAAAAAAAAAAAAAAACCACTTACTACTAGAAAAATCACTATCAATTCAAGCAGCCTGGTAACAATCACAGTACAAAAATAGCAATCACCATGAAAAGAAATGTGTGCCAAAAAAAAACCACTTACTACTGGAAAAATCACCATCAATTCAAGCAGCCTGGTAAACCAATCCTCTCCAAAAAGAATCACTTACTGCTGAAAAAATACATTTGATTATCACCATCAATTCGAACATGATTGATGAGAAAGGCAACCAAACAAGTAATAACAAAGAACTCAGCCTTAATAGGAAAGACAACCACAGAATACTTTCCCCTGAAAACATCCAAGCTTCTTAAGTAACCTTATAAACGAAATACAACTTAAGACGAAATACAATCACATCCAAAAATATCAACAATCACATCCAAAAATATCAACAAGAGGATGGAAAGAAATGTGTATACAACTTAAGACGAAATACAACCTTGATGCAGGAGGCAATTTGGTGACCAATCAAATCACTACTAGAAGAATATATTCACTACCACCATCAATTCACACATCATTAAAAGGGTGAAACAACCAAAAGCTCTCCCCCTTAAGGGGCGTTCAAGCTTTTCAAGTGGAACTTCATCTATACTACATCAAGATGTATAGATTTACAAAATGGAACACGACAAAATACTTGCTAATAAGTACCAAAGAAAGATGGACAAAAAGATAAGAAAAACTCAAAAGTAAAGAAAGAGAAGGAAAGCAAATTGTACAACCAGTAGGAGAAGAAACATACAAAATTAAGTCCAATTCTAGATTTCATAAATGAAAACCAATAAAAGTGGAAGATAAGGAGACATGAAACACAAAAACTGAGAAAGTGAGCGAGAGAGGACAACCAATAGGAGGATAGATCTTATAGAATGTTGTCCTACTTCCGCATTTCAAATACCACCGAATCCTCCTAAACCATAAAAAAATAATGCTAATGATATTTCTTTGACGAGGAAAGTGGAAAAAGAAACCTAAAAGCAGAGGGAGAGTGAATAGATCAAAACAGCATCCTGCTTGCGAATTGCAAATATCAATCGTCTACGCCAAACCAACAGAGAAATTCTCCAAAACTAAACGCATCATAGTTACAGAAAAAAGAGCAAAAGGAGAATAGAATAAACCGCAACTATATTTTGATTATTCAAACATTAAGGATAAACAAAGGAGAAAATTCACTTGTAGTGCAAAATGTCACAAAACAATGGGGGAGAGAGCAAGGGGGAAAAAACAGGGAATCAGTGGAAGAGCGAATTGAAGAGAAAGTAGGAGTTAAGATTTTATAAAAAGAAACTGAAGATGGAGAGAATCTGCTTACCAACTAAAGTAGGACTGAGCCTTTACAATTTCGATCATTTGAATGGGATGGTGGCTACTAAATTTTGATTATAATATTTTGCAATTATGGAATTTTTTAAAATATTTGTTAGCCAATAAGTATTTATTTCAAAATCAACTTTAAAATAATAAGATCATGGATCTCAAATTGCAGAATGAAAATAATGAATTCAAAAAAAAAAAAAAAACAGAAGAAGAAGAAGAAGAAGAAGGGATTAAATCAGTAATTATTGAGTTTAAATGATCTAAATAAGTCATGTAAAATATTTTAAAATAATGAGGTTTTTTTAATTCTATTTAAAATACATGTTAAATATTAAAGATTTATTTTCAAATCAAACTTAAGATGAAGAAGAAGGAATTTAAATAAGAAATTACTATGTTTGGATTCAGGTTTCTGATATGAATTAAATAAGTTATTTAAAACATTAATATCAAATTTAAAAGAGTAAGATAATAGATCTTACAATTACAGATTTTAGAATCAGTCAAATAAGAAAAATAAGAAGAACAAGAACAGATCAAATAAGTAATTTCTAAAACATTATCAAATGAATTAGGTAAGTAATTTAAAATATTTGCTGATTATTAAATATTTATTTTCAAATTAAATGTAACATAACAAAATAATGCACCTTAAAATTGAAGATACTTGAATCAATCAATCGATTAAATATTAAATAATCATAAAAGAAAAATAAAAATGAATTGTTAACTATTAAATAATGAATTTTGAAGATACTTAACATATTTGTTTACTGCTCAATATTTATTTTTAAATCAAACACAAAATAATAATATAAATCTTAAAGATGCAGCTTTTTTTAGCTTCCAAGTAACATATTTAAAATATTTGTTAACCATCACGTATTTATTTTCTAATCAAATTAAAAATGATCAGATAATGGATCTTGAAATTGTAGATTTTTGAATCAATCGATTAACAAAATAAGAACATGGAAAGTAAAAGGCACGCTGATAGGTAATATTGAATCAATGGGCATATACACATTTTAATTTTTCATCTACCCAGACGATGACATAAATAAGTCAAAAATAATAAAGTCCTTAAGACAGGCAGCAAGGTTAAAAAATAATAATAATAATAATAATAATAAATAGTTGCTGTGGCATGAATTTTGGAACTTAGCTAGAACTTAGCAATGTTAAAAATAATAATAAAAAAATAGTAAAAAAGAATAACCTCATGCTTGCATGTTATACTTTCATGCGTCTTCCATGTGACAGTCATGAAGCTGAACGAGAAAAAATCACGAAACCAATTGCTATGAGATGTCAGTAACAATGTCCAACTGAATTTTGAAACTTCTCAAAGTAGTAACAATGTTAAAATGTCATTGAAAATCATCAGAATTCAGACATGAAATTCGAGATCTTACACTCAAGCTTGCATTATGAGCTGAACTACCAAATCTACTCATTCATTCTGAAGTTTCACCAGAAAGGATCCAATGAATGCTTCATTGACACATCATGTAAACGCAGTACATGTGAGCGCATTTAGAAATTAGACAACGCACGCAAACAAAATCTGAAATATAATACCTGCAACATTTGAAGCTGTCTCGCCTCCTTATTTTGGGCATCATGATCAGCAATGGATGATTTATCAACTATATGTGGATGATCGATGCCTCCCCTTTTGATAACAAGCAATGCCATCACCGGTCCTCCAAAACTCAACTAATAAAGTCCATACAAATATGGTAAAAGTTAGTGTTTAGTCCTACATAAACTGCCAAAAGTCATATCTAACAGAGTACAATCCCGAAATTTATATGATTTGGTCAGTCATATCCCCTTGAGGCTATGGTCTCCACATGAACAATGAACCAACGAAATAGAGAAAAGAAAGTGATTTTGTCTTTTCAACAAAAATGTTCCGATTCACGGTTTTTGAGCGCATTTTACAAAGAAAAGTTTTTTTTCTTATCTCTCAGAAATAGACTCATCTCTGAGAAGACAATCCTCATGTATTAGAAGAGCTATACAGCCTCCATAACTAAATGAAATTTATCCATAGAATAAGGAGGCAAGAGTTACATAGCAATGCACAGATACAATTTAATTACACATGTTTAAATTTCAATTTAGAACTATTGCTAGAGTTACGGTCCAACGCCAGTATTCTCCCGCTAGTATCACAAGCATTAAGAGTTGCACTTCTCTTAAACAGACAACTGTCCACAAAATCAATTCATCAATTCAAAGATTAAAGCCAAATCAAAAGGATTAATTATCGAGACATACCAGTAGACAGTGAGAACAGAGCAGAACCCTAACGAATCAGCGAATCGAAGAGGATACACTTGCACAGAGGGAAGAAATGTGTGCGGAGGAAATTGAGTGATCAGATTGATAAATCAGGAGAGAATCGAGGAAGTCGACCTGTCTTTTGGGATGCCTCAGATATATCGATGCACTTCAACCTCGGGAGACTTCAGTTTCGCTCAATTGTGCCATGAATCAGGAAACTCTTACCAGGGAGATACTCTTGAATAGGATTGTACAATGATCGCCCGACTTAAACAAACCAATTTCCCCTCCATGAAGCTACAGTACAGGACATTCGCCAAATAGAAACACTATTCTTCATAAAGCTTACCCAAGTATTTATACTGCACAGATACATCCGTTGAATAATATAGCCGTTGGAACGACTGAGTCCTTGATATTTGAATAATTATCCGTTGAAAGGAATTCTTGGGAAATTTGAATAATACAGAGCAGTGGGAAGAAAAATTGCATCAACGGCATCTTTGTTCTTTTATTACGTTTCCCTAGGAGGGGTGAACTGAATAGCATAGAGTAGATGGATCAGATTATTCTCAATCGGACGGCTCAGATGAATTTGATCATTATGGACTTGTGGCACAAGAACCTCGCCGATGAAAAGCGTGATCACTGTTTCTTACAAAACAAGCTAAAATTAAATCAAATAATTTAATTAAAAAAATAATTATGATAGGAAAAAAAATAAATTTTAAAATCATAAAATTACTACCATAATTAAAAGGAATAAACTTATATTACAAGTAATATCAACCCCGTACTCAAACCAATAATCTAATAATTAATCTACACAATTAATATAATTACATATTAATACAAACTATTTAATTAATTAATTAAGTTTATATATTTGTTAAAAGCTTCTAAAATCTCAAAACTCTCATAATTCAAAATTAAGTATTTTAGTACTAACTCGTAATTTCTTAACAATCCTACTTGCTCATTTACGTCCTCCAGATACTTTAATAAAAAAAATTTTCTAAAATTCTTAAATATGAAATTAGTATATCTTGAATTCTAAGCATCCTTCTTATTGAACTCTTTTTATTTTTTGACCCCAAGAAAATCAAGTTTCTAAATAAATAATTTCATGAGAAATCCCATAGTGTAAATATCACATTTCTCACAAATAAAGAGTTTTTATGCTAAAATAATTATTTTAAAATCTCTAGTCAACCAATAAATAAAACTAAACTTATAGAAATGATTTAATAAAATAATTCTACAATACTATGGTCATCAGTCATCAAAACTTAACACTTTCTCCGAATGTTAGACCCAAAAATTCTTTCTAAACAGATCAAAATCATTATCATTAGATAGGTCTAAATGAGTAAAATAATTTTTATGGAGAAAGGTTCATAATAAAAACCTAAATGAGCTTCAAAATTGAAAAATCACATGAAAAACAAGAAGAAGCTCCCGTGGGCAAGACAAAAGGAATAGAAGATGAGCAGAGAAGTAAGGCGGGGGTTATAAATAAATATTAGGACAAACTATCCTAAAAGGCTTGAGGTCAATTCGCAGATTTACCATTTTTTTTCCTTTTTTAAAAAAATTAAAAATTTCAATTCTAATTATTTTTTATATACCTATTATTATTATCATCTTATAAACTCTTTTATTTTTTATAAATCAATTTTTTTTGGTAAATTTTCTTTACTCAAATAATTATAAGTTTGAATTGTATTTACCATAAAATAATTACTCTCTATAAACACTTAAATCTTATGTATAAAATTAGGATGTTATAATTCTCCTCACCTAAGAAATTTTGTTCCTATAATTCAGACAACCACACAAAGAAATCAAAAACAAAAAGCAACTCAAGGTACTTACAAAGGAAATAAGTAGGGGTATTCACGATGCATCTGCTTCTCAATCTCCTAAGTAGTATCAGTGGGACTCATGTCCATCCAAAAGACCTTAACAAGGCAAATGGTTTTATTTCTCAATTGTTTGTCTTTCACATACAAAATCTGCTTTGGTTCTACTTGATAGGTCAAATTTTCTCATAGCTTAACCTCTTCAGGTTCAATAATATGAGACAATTCGGATGATACTTCTTCAACTGTGACACATGGAACATGTTGTGTAAACTAGACAGATGTTGTGTAAGCTTCTTGGCTTTAATGGATTTGCCAACACTTGTGGCCATCAACAACTTTTACGTAATGAGCTCAATCTTTCTTGTTTTGATATCTACTCTATCTAGGTTAATAATTGTTCTTTCACTTAATTCAGTCCAATAAAGTGGAAATCTATACTTCCTCCTATACAAGAGGCCTCGTAGGGTGCCATCTATTTGTATACTAAAGTGATAGCTATTGTTGTAGGCAAACTTTACTAATAACAAGTGAGTAACCCAACTGCCTTTTGTCTTTATAGCGTAAGCTCTCAACATCTCCTCAAGAATCTTAGCCTATACATTAGTCTGAGGATGATAAGTAGCACTAAACTTGAGCTTAGTACCCATGGCTTCATGTAATGACTGCCAAAAGTTTGATGCAAACCTTGACTCTCTGGCATTCCATGAAGTTGAATAATCTCATCTATATACAACTTTGTAATCATTCCAAGAAGTGAGTATTCCTAATAGACAGGAAGTATGCTGACTTAGTTAATCTTTCCACAATTATCCATATCACATTATAGCTCGTTGTAGTTCTTGGGATTCCAGCAATGAAATCTATTGAGAGATACCATCCTATTTCTATTAGAAAATGTCTAGATTTTTCAATAGTCTTGGAGGTCTCTGATATTCTATCTTGACCTTCTGGCATGTCAAATACTTCAATGCAAAATTTGTGACATCCCTCTTAACTTTTAGCCACCAGTAGTTCTTTTTAAAGTCCTAATACAACTTGGATATCTCTAGGTGTATCATGTAATTACTAAAATACGTCTCTTCTAGAATAGTCTTTTTGATTTCCTCATTATTAGAGACACAAATCTTCTTATTGTACCTCAGGATTCCTTTTTTGCTAATTTCATAATCAAGCACATCACGAGCCTTCACTTCCTCTAGGATACTCAACAACTGGTTATCTCTCAATCACAAAAAAAACTCATAATCACCTAAAACTGATTGCAGAGTGGCTAAAGCCTCATACACTACTTAGAGATGTCTCAATCTCTCTAAGCAGTGGTGTTCCTCTAAACTCATGTCAAACACATGCACTGTTTTTTTACTTAAAACATCAGCAATCATGTTGAAACATCCTTCCTTAAACCCCCCTTAAGGATACATTTGAAAGCATTACGGTTCAAGCAGATCACGGAATAAGCCCGTGGATTGAAAATTTTTTAATTTGTTCTTGGGTTACTATTTACTATTTAAATTTCAAATCTTTGGTCCAACTTCAAAAAATTATAACTAATTATAAAAAAAATCATATTGAGGTGGTTCAAAATTCTATTTGAAGATCTTTCGATTCTCTATAGGAGAAAAATATCAAATTGGACTTATCCTTGACCAATTCATACAGTTTATTTGTTGAACTTTACTATTTATTTGGTCAATTCTGAAACTTTCATATTCTCTACCTCAACTTATAAAATTCATATCTCCTAATTAAGGCAAACTACCCATGTTTTTAAAGCTTGGGACGTATACTATAAGATCACCAAATTTTGTGATTAGATTCCACCATTTGCTAAGTCAAACTAGAGTTGCAAACTCACTGCTTCATGACCCACATTTTATCTTTCATTTAGCTTTTTACTTTTAATTCTTCCTTAATTCAAGCATAGATAATCTCATTCCTTCAATCCGTCATAAATTTTTCTCATACATCATCATAGTCAATTATACACATTGAATTAAAAACCGGATCGAACCGGTCGATTTAGACTGGAAACTGGCGAACTAGTTGCCTATCCGGTTTGGGTGATCACAAAAACCATAAAAAAACTGAACCGGTAGGACTTGGTATAACCCAGGATAACCAGGGACTAAACTGGATAACCTACTGGGCTAGGCCGGTTACCAGTTTATTTTGGAAAAAAAAAGGGGGGGGGAAGGAAAACTCAGTCACCGGATCTTGCTGTTGTTCTCCTTACCTACCACTACCATAGAAAATGGCTTGTTGCTTGTGCTCCCTCTACCATTCTAGTAGTTAGATCTCCCTCTTGGACCATTGCAAATGCAAACGATGTTAAGTTCATGAAAGAGGGACCGATCAGATCTGGCCAAAGAGAAGTCATAGAGGTTGCTGAAAGTCTCCAAGCCATAAGGTGCACTCCTTCTAGCTTGTGGGTGAGCTAAGACTTGCTGGCCGCGGCGAGTAATCCTCTCTTGTTTGAGGAAATCCAAAGACACTTGCAGGTTGCTCCTCTCTAGTTTGAAGATATCTGAAGACGCAATTGATAATGGGTTTTGATTGAGGAAATGACCCGAGGAAGAAAGTGATTATTATTAATTCCTTATTATTTTTATTAGAGAAAGAGAAAGTCAGAAAGGGTATTAATGGAGGAAAGAGATAAAAAATTTGTCAATCTGTCAATCATATTGATTGTTGCGTGTGAGGAAAAAAAGAGAGAGAAAAGACTTGTTGTGTTGAAGAAGGAAAGATAATAAATCATAATTAAAATAAGAATATATTTATAAATTTTTATTAAATTATATTATTTTAATTATTACCGGTTTGACTTCGGTTTGACCTCGATCTGACCTACTGACCCTTAACCCACTACCTTAACCAGTTCATTCACTGGTCCGGTTTTTGGTACATTGATTATACATGCCATCATCACATTACATCACATAACGTTGGACATTATTTATATCCTATATTAACATAAACATTATACCATATAATGTAATACATAGGAATTCTCCACCTTCTTTACTTCCATCTTCTTACCCTTCTTCATGCATGCTTCCTACTCATTATTAGACTTACTATGGTTAGTTAAGGGAGGTGTGAGATTCTTGAGAATCTCAAAAGCAAACATTACCAATTAATTATGCAAAATGGATCCTAATGCATGATATGTAAACTTAAACATCTTGTAACTATGCCTAATGCTTCATAACTCATGCATGGCCATAAACAGCATCTTTAGCAACTTAAAACATGTCACAACATCATTCAAACATCATATACATATCAACATATAAGCATACTATATCAAGCAATATTAAAGGGTAAGTTTACTACCTTGTACCATAAGCTTTCTTCTTGATTTCTACTTGCTCCCTAAGCTTCCCCATCATGATGACTCTCAGTCAATACCTCCAATCCATCCTCTTGGATGTCCCAAGGTCTTACACATAGTCATATTGATCATACAATTCATTAGGACTAAGAGATTATATAATGTTTAAGACTAGCTTTCTCGAACTTAACCTTTTCTCTTAATTTTTGGATTAGTGTTATAGCTTTGTAACAATGATTCTCTTAGGCCAATCCTACACAATTTTACCCAAGGAATTCAAATATGAGATTGGATTTATAAAAATCCAATTCCTTCCCCAAGAACATCCCTAGGCCGAGACATAGGGGTTGGAATTCCTAAAATTTCACTTTTGATTCTAATATTTCCAACTTTACTTTCTCAACTTTGTTCCACATAATATTCTATTCTAAATCCATTAAAAGCCTTAGAATCATCAAAAACACATCCTAAGGGGAAGAACATAGCAAGGTCAAGAGGGCTCTTAATGTGACCAACTCATGCAATTCAACCAATACAAAGTTATAACCACTTAAATCCTACCCCATACTATCCCTTAAACATAGATCTAACATAAATTTCATATTTTCCTAATTTTATAAATTTCATGCAGCAGCTGGACCTAGGGATTTCAAGCCTCCAAACTCATCAAAACCATGAGCAAACTAGTTAGAAACTAGGGAAAATGACAGATAAAGAAGCTCCAAAATATGAAATGCCAATTTGGGAAGCTAAGGAAATGTAATTACCCATAGGGAAGTCCTTCCCAAATTGGGATTTTGAAATTCAGTGAAATGACAAAAATGCCCTTTGTTCTTTTTTTTTTTTTAAAAAAACCCAGCCCCTCACCGATGGCCGGCGACCGGCGACCACCGCCGGCGACTGGCCTCCGGCGGCCGCCGACCGCCTTCGGCCACCGGTGTGGTGGCTGCCGGTGAAGGATTTTTGTGACAAAATTTTTTTTTTGGGAATAGGATAATATTGGTTCAAAGTGGCGAGGGTGGGATTTGATCCCACAACCCCTTGGCCACTTGGACTAACAAAAGGATGGCCATTGGGCCATCAAAGATTTCTTAACCTTATAATGCAAACAAAAATATAAGTTAACTCTTTTACTGTGACTCCAGCTCGTGACAACAATTTATCTGAGGATGACAAGTCTTAATTGAGAAATAACAAGTCTAAATTTGATATTAACAAAGCAACTTTTCCTTATACATAACAAGAAATACCGAATAAATTGCTTGGTTCCTTGCTCTTCCTCTTCTTCTTCCTTCCTTTTATTTTTTGGCAGCACCTTCCCTCTTAAACTCATGTGCGAAAATGCTCTTGGGATAGAGGGGTATTTATAGGCAAAATTATGGTGTGAAAAGACAACTTTGCCCCTTAAAGTTAGTAGAAGCTATAAGGGTAAACTTGGAACTTCATGCGCTCTTTTACATCATGCTTACTTCATCTCCATGACATCATCAAGGCTAGATGGCTTCCTCTCATTGGTCCAATTGTCCCTTAACTAAATTAAAATGTCATTTGGATTCCATAAACCAAATTTAATAAAATTGGAAATCCAAAATAATATTTTGATCATCACATGTCTTTCTTGAACCTTCCAACCAATAAAATTCTTCCATTTGGCAAATCTTAGAGGTAGAGATGGAAATGGATAGCTTCTATGAGAAGCTTCCCAGATTTACTGCAATATTCATACTTTACCGGTCCCTTTTCTCAATCTTAGACTCCTGTAGGACTGAAATATTTGTCACATCACTTTTGTCTTATTCTACTACCTCTTCTCTTCTCTTTAATGCCTTCACGTGGTACCATAATTACCCCATATGGTGTATTAATAAGCCATAAATGCTTTTGTCTTTTCTTTAGATATTTTCCTCTATTTACTTTGCTCTTATTTATTGGGATTTCTTCATGACTTTTTGGAGCTCTAAAAATTATTCTGTCTGCTTCAAAAAAAAATTTTACTTTTAAAGAAAATTTTTGAATTTTCTCAAGCCGTAACTCATTCTATAGGCCCCACTTAAAAACCATTCTTTAAAATGCCCTTTAACAGCACAATCAGGCTTTATATTTTATTAAAGCCATTCCACTGGCCTTTTAGGAGTGAGTCTAATTTTATAAATTAGTGCAATCTCTTAACTATTTAACTTTATTTTTGCATACATTTTTTAGATGTGTTTATTACCTAAATAATTGCATCTATCTGAATACCTCAA
This sequence comes from Neltuma alba, assembly GCF_004799145.2. Taxonomy (NCBI): domain Eukaryota; kingdom Viridiplantae; phylum Streptophyta; class Magnoliopsida; order Fabales; family Fabaceae; genus Neltuma; species Neltuma alba. The sequence continues at coordinate 56,443 of NW_021637047.1, forward strand.
ATCGAGCTATTCACCGTAAAATTTCATTTTACTATAGGGTTATCTTTGTCATTATGAACCTTGAATGAGCCTTCATATCTTATTTCTCATTTTTTGATATTTTTTTGAAATTTTCTGTATACTTTTCATAATTACCCCTATGGCCCGTAACTTTCTAAAATTATGTTTTTGCCCCTATTTGGACTCAGTCTTATGAACCATCACTTTGAGGACTGCACCTCAACCTTAGGTCTACACTTAACTTATTTTTTCTTTTTGAGCCCTTGAAACTCTCTTGGAGTCCCTGACTTTATTTATACTTTTACCTATAAAAACTTTCTCACTTTGCAGTAGTCCCTATCCCCTTTCTAGCTTCCTTTTGCATCTTTGACACTTCTACTCAAAAGGGCTTTGATAACATACCTTCTTTAGGCTACTTCCTGGGTTTTTAGGCCTAAAATTTGGGATGTGACACATGTTGGCTTTATCCAGATTATACTTAAGCTAAAAGGCATAGTTCTTAAGGAATTTCATCCATCAGTATTGCCTGTTATGTTGTTCCTTCTGATCTGTTAGATACTTCAAGTTTTGTGATCATTGAAAACCTTGAACTGTGATCCATACAAGTAATGGCTCTATATTTTCAATGCAAAAACTACCACAGCCAACTCTAGGTTATGAGTAGGGTAATTCTTCTCATGTGGCCTTAATTGCCTAGATGCATAAGCAACCACCTTATCTTCCTACATTAAGACACACCCTAAACCTTTAAGTAAAGTATCTATGTAAAGGGTGTATGCTTTATTAGGATTCATCATAGTCAATACTGGGGTTATGGTCAACTTAGATTTTAACTCTTGGAAGGCTACCTCACAATTCTCGTTCCAGATAAACAATTAGTCATTCAACTTAGTCAAAGCCATGGCCATTTAAGAGAAACCCTTTAATATACCTCTGATAATACCTACTAAACCCACAAAACTTCTTATCTCTGTCACAGATTTTAGTGATTCTTATTTCAATATGGCATTAAGCTTGCTAAGATCAATGACCACTCCCTCAACAGATATCATGTGGCTTAAGAAATTCACCTCTCTGGGCCAAAATTTGCACTTGTTTAACTTGGTGTATAATTGATGATCCCGCAATATTTGCAAGGTAATGGGAAGATGCTCTTGGTGTTGTTTCTCGTTCCTAGATTACATTAGGATATCTTCTATAAACACCATAATGAACTTGTCCAAGTATGGCCTAAAGATTTGGTTTATATAGTCAATAAACACTGTTAGAGTATTCGTCAAACCAAAAGGCATTACTAGGAACTCTTAGTGCCCATATCTGGTGCAAAAAGATGTCTTTAGGATGTCCTCTACTTTGCCTCTCAACTAGTAATATCCAGATCATGCTCCCATTACCAAAAGGCATTGTCTTGAGGTGGCCAATTACATCTAAACATGGAGGGTTGAGGGCTAATGGAATTTTTCTATAAATACCCCCTTAAAAATACAAAAAAATGTTAGAAAAATAGAAAAATAAGGGGAGGTTCTACCATTTTGCTTCCAGCACCCTTCAACTGAAAATTCTAAGTGTTTTGGACAAGGAATCATTCAACATACACCAAGAAAATATTAAGGTATGCTTATGCCTTCCTATTCCTAAGTTTCAAGCTTGGAAAATTAGGAAAAATTCTGCCAAAATTTTGCTGTTAACTCTTATTTCTAAAGCAAACTCCTTCTTTTCTTGTTTAGAACTCTCTGATAATTTCTTTATAGTGACATAGGAGCTTGAATCTTTGAGAAAACCTTTGTAGACGCCTCTAAATCCTCCCTGATCAGGCTTTTGCTCATCTTTGAATTATTTACAGCACTTGCTAGTTCAACATATGAGCACTTTTTTCAAAATCATCATTAATTTCCTCATCATTGGCTCATCATCCTCCATTTTCTTTCTGTTCTTCCACAAGACAAACAATACCACCCCCAAACTAAAACTAGCCCTCTAACCCCTAATCCTATTGTAAGTGCTATCGCATTTCTACTTGGGCTTGGACTTGGAGTGTGAATGTTATTAGTGAACTCTTTTGAGTAAAAACTCCATGAATTGATCCTGTGTGTTGCAAAAAATTGTCCTGTGGCAGCTGAGAAACCAAAAGTAATCCATTCAGGTAGGTACTTTGTTAGATCAGCTATATAATGAAGATATTGCCACATAATGTTGTTACCAGAATCAAAACTAGTGAATGAGATGCTTAAATTGTGGGTACTTGATTATAGCTAATGAAAGCCTTATTTCTTCTGCCTTATTTGATATTAGCCCTCCATCGGATAGTGTTATTAGATTAATAGAGTTATATTGACATCTGTCACATCCAAATTTTTGGCTTAGAAGTAGATTTAGCCTAAAATGGAAAGACTACCAAACCCCTTTTGGCAGAGATCCCAGAGGTTCTCTGAAATGACAGAGGGATTCACAATGACTAAATGGTAAAGGAAAAGTTTTTTAGGACCAAGAAAAGGGAAAGTTAGAGACTCTAGTAAAATCACGAGGCCCAATAATAAGAAATGGAGATGAATATAGGTCAAAGGTTATGCTGAAGGCCTCAATGAGGTGAATTACAGGGTTAAGCCAAACCAAGAGCAAATTCATAATTTTGGAAAGTTTTAGGCAGGTAAGGACAAAAATGAAAATTATGCCAAAAAATTCTAGAAAAATCTTTAAAAATGAGAATTGCCATGTTAAGGCCTATATGGATGTTCAAGAGTCTAGAATAAGGAGTTGAGGTAATTAATGGCCAAAAGTTGTGTTAAGAACCTTAATAAGAGGATTCTTGAGACTAAACCCAAACAGGGACATAAAACATAAATTTGAGAAGTTTCAAGCTGACAAGAGATAGTGATCAAAAGTAGGCCTGAATACTTCAGAAAAATTTCAAAAAAACGAGAATGAGTCTAGAGCCGTATAAGGCTAAAAATGACTAAAATACCCTTAGAAGGAATTTGTAGAATTCCTAGGGTTTTGACTAATTTTGAATATTATGAAATATAAATTATTTAAAATATAAGGAGGGCTCAGGTAATTGGAAGAAAATGGAAAAAAAATACTTGAGGAATTATCATAGGTTTTAAAAATAATTTCGTTCCCAGAAATCAAAGAAGTTGGCTTTAATAGAATTTAAAGCTTATTTATATACTATCTAAGAAAAGTCAAAGTAAACTATCTAGAGATTGACTTTTGACTTAAGAGAAATTAGAGAAATTTCTCGTGATAAATAAACAGTATTGGTACCCAGAGACAGATTCTCAAAGTTATGACTGGTAGAAAGAATTCGGTCAAATTTACTCCAAAATAAATATTACTAATTGTTTTAATAGAAGAACAAGGGAAGAGCATCACTTCCTCTTTAGGCATGTTATATAATGCCATATGGACTTATTTCAGATGAAAAATGGTGTCAAAACATGTCTCAGTGTCCCAGATAAGTTAGGACCCGAAAAGTACTCAATACGGTGTAAAATAGCAAGATAAGTGGGGGAATACCTAAGGGCTGTATTTTGGTTGAATTTTTATATTAATTTTCTCCTTATCTTGATGCCAAAATGATGAAGGGACGTGTAAAGGATTATATGTACGATTGGATGAATGACACGTATACGGTTGGATTAGAGGCATGTGACTTGATGATGTAAGCAAGATGAGATAAGCATGATGTCATGAGGACACTTGTCATCACAAGACAAAGAGGAAAAATGAATGGTCAAGATTTAATCTTGTAATTTCAAGATCAATGGCTAAGATTTGTTTGTAAACTTTATAAATACCCCTCCCCTCCCCTTATTTTCATCCAAGGCTTTTGAAATTATGGGAAAACTCTTGCAAAATGAATTCTAGAGAGAGAAAGAAGAAGGGAAGAGAAAGATTAAGTTATCCTATGTAAGATTAAGCTTTAAAACAAGCTATGTTCATGGTTTTTGATGTAGTTTTCACTACCCTTCTTGTTATGGAGCTTGGTTATGGATTTTAATAGTTTTTGAGAGTTTGAAACCCTAAGAGGACATGTTACATGAAATTGTTAAGTGTAAGGGAAGATGAAATTAATGTTCAAATAATGTTTAAAGGCTTGAAAGGAATAAGAATCAAGTGGTTTTATGCTGAAATTGGTTGAATTTCATGATTGTGTAACTTGAGGAAACATTTCAACTAGGCTGGGTTCTATGTCTTAAGATTGGATTTTGATGATTTTGATGCTTTCAATAAGTTTGGAATGAAAAATTGTGTGGGGGTAAAGATGAGAAAACAAGTTTGGAAGTATGAGAATTGAAAATGAAAATTTTAGACCCTAAAGGCATATTATTTGGCCAAGGCAAGAAATGGTATAAGGGGTTAGATTTTGATAAATCCAAGCTCATATTTGGATTCCTCATGTAAAATTGAGTAGGAAATGACCAAGAGAATGATTTTAAAGGCTATGGAAAAGAAAGCAAAAATTAAGGTTAAAGAGGAATAAGTTTAAGAGTTAAGATGGTTAATGGTTTTTCATGGTCTTAATGGAAAGGATATTATTATGTATTGTGAATTTAGAACGATAAGACACCAAAAAAAAGGAATGACAAAGGTTGAGCAAGCAACCTTAATGGTTGAAAGTGTAAAGGGAGCAAGAGGGAAAGCTTAAGGATAAAAAGTAGTGAACTTACCCTTATTGTGTGCTTAATATATATACTTGTGTGTTGATGTCGCTTGATGATGATTTAGATTATGAAAGATTAAATTTTGCTCTATTTCTTATATATTCCATGGCCATGTGTGAATGAAACATTGAGCATAAAGGCATGGCATTTTAGGAGCATGAAAGCATGTAACCAAGCACGTCATCCACCAAGCATTAGTATTGCATGCATTGATGGTAATGTTTGCTACTAATATTCTCCTGAATCTTATCTTCCCTTAACCTACCATAATAGGTGCAAAGAATATGGGAAAAGAAATCAAGAAGTGAAGCAAGGAAAAGAGGAAAAGAATTTAAGAAATGTATTACATTATATTGCATAATTTGTATGTTAATGTATGATATAAATATACCACTAATGTTATATGATGATAAATAATGATAATGGCATGCATAATTGACTATGATAATGTATGGGGATATTTTATGAATTGATGGAATGAGATTATGCAAGGAAAGAATTAATTATGAATTATTAATGCAAAGTTAGGGGGATAAAGCGTCCCTAAAAGAGCCACGAATTATTAATAGAGTGGAGGTAAGGCAAACAATTGATTCTGCCTATGAAATTTGGTATGGTTAAAGAACACATCATGGGCTTTAAATCAAATGATAGATCACATAAAATAGATGTGTGTGCTAAGAGTTATGCTTGATCAAAGTTGGGGTAGAAAAGCTGGAAAGTACAATTTTTACCAAATAAATAGTAAACTTCAATGAATAAACTGTATGAATTGGCAAGGGTGAAGTCTAGTTTTATATTGTTTTTCCCTGTAGATAACCCAAAGAGCTTCAAATAGAATTTTGAACCACCTCAATACAATTTTTCTATAATTAGTTATGATTTTTCAAATTTGGATGGAAAATATGAAATTTAACATGTGAATAGTAACTCAAGAACCAATGTTAAATTTTCAATCTACGGGGCTTGTTTCATGAATTGTTTGAACCATAATGCTTCCAAATAAATATTCTAAGGGGTTAAAAGAAGGATGTTTCAACACCCACATGTACATACATAGGATCCCAGCCCTCATAACCTTCAATATTGGGAAAGATATCAAACTCCACAACAACAACTGGATGATCTATTGATGAATTAAGTATCATCTCCACACCACTAATAACCAGACCCATAGTAGCTCCTCCAAATTTTGGAATATTAGGAAGCTTTGAATCCATAGGGGCTAAGAAGAAGGCCATCCCATCTCCAAAAGTGTCGTTGCCCATTGAATCAATCATATAGGTAAAACTGGTGGTGAAATCTGAGTTTCCCAGTAGCTTGGTCCCACAAGTGCATTGGTTGGTGATATGTGGCTGAACCGACACTATCATTGTACTGAGTTACCAAGTCAATGGATGTTCCTACCAGGCGAGCTGATTTTTATAATGATATTATGTCATCATCCTGGAAACCGGTGAAGCTAAAGTTTAAGGAAAAGGCATAGGGTATCAAGAGGAAGAAAACTGAGACTTGCAACATCTCAACTGCTCAATCTTTTCAAGGTGAAATGTTTAATGCAAATGAAGAAATCAAGAAACTTGCATGGGATATGCACGTACGAAAAGCTGTTCCCACCAGGAAGTCATCAATAACTTTGAAGACTAGCTGATGAGTCCATTAACCAATATGCTATGCTTTGAATCTGCTACGGTCCTTGGCCCCTTTTTATCTAAGGCTTACCAGAATCCATCATTGATCCTTGCATTCTCAGTTGTATTCTTAATATTTAAATCCAAAATTGCAATTTTTTAGAGGTCATAAAATGAGGCTGGAATCTAGCTAAGAAAAGGGTCGTAAAGCTTAAGGGCTTTTGTTTACGCTACTATAGGAGTGTGGTCGTTGATCTATAGTCTGAAATATCATTTGGGTTGAAGGATAAGGAAAACATAATTAGGGATAACCAAGAGGAAGAAAATTGTTGATAGCAATATCATCATGCATTTAGAGGCTTTTTTGCCAAAATACCATAAACAGTAAAATTTTATTTACCAATATGCTGCACTTAAAATCGTTCTTTAAATGAACAATTTTTAAAGTCATTTTTCTATGAACGACTTCTTCATCATCAGTCCTCGATGTGTGTGAAGTGAATGAAAATCGTTTTCAAGTGAATGACTTCAAAAATCATTCATCCAGTGAATGACTTCAAAACTTCATTTGCTGCTGAACGACTTCTCATCTTCTCTCCTGATTAAAATAATTAGTATATCACCTTAACCATTATCTCCCTTCACCTCTATTGATCCTACACAACTTGAGTCTCATTACATGGCACCCTCATCATCATCCTCTTCCAACTTAGCCAATCTTTCTCAATTTCAACCATTCATGACTTTATCTGATAATCCTATATTATTTTCAGCTAAATACAATGCTTCTACTTTTGAACATGATGAACCATTAAATGAAGCATTTGTCACTTATCGACAATCTATACATTTAATGAATCACCTTGGTTTTGAGTTGAACACACCCAACTATACAATAAATGAGACACTTGAACCTCAAGAAATGGATTAAACAATAACAATGGCCACAATGTATAAGAAGGAGGCCAAGATGTGGGATTAGAAGTCACTATCTGTCACACTTTACTTATATAGTACCTTAGCATTCATTTAGAACCATTCCAGACCATGTTGGATGGTCTTACACTTAAAAATTTCAATTTGGACGTTAATTTTTGGAAAATTACTGTTCACTGTCTAGTTTTCAGATTACAGGTCCAACTTTGAAAAAATCATAATCGATTCTAAAAAATCGTATGGAGGTGTTCCAAAATTCTACAGAAAGCTCTTTCAATGTTCTTTAAGGGAAAAATATTCAACTGAACTCACCCTCACTGAAAAATACAGTTATTGGATTAAGATTACTATTCGTTTGGTAAAATCTGGACTTTCCAGATTCTCCGCCTTAACTTTGAAAATTCATATCTCTTCGTATACACATCCAAATGAGGTGATTCACCACTCATTTTAAAGTAGGATGTGCACTATAAGTATACCAAATTTCATAGCTTAATTCATTCATATGATAGGTCAAACTGAAGCTCGAAACTAACTGCTCCATGACCTACATTTTATCCCTTAACATCTCTTTACTTTAATTCTTTTTATTTCTTTGGTATACCTAACATGGGCTTGCTTTTTTCCATTCATGCTCATACATTCCTATACATGCATAAGCTTTATAATTAAATACATGGCATTCACAACATAATTATAACATAGGAGAATTATACATTGAATATTAGTATCAATCATTAGCATCAATAATTCTCCACTTCTTCTCCTTGCTTCTCATGCCATTAGTGCCCATCATTGATTGACCTAAATGGTTGGTTACGAAGGGGTGAGATTCGGGGGAATCTCAGTAGCAAACATTACCACATACATGCACAAGATGGATGCTAGTGTATGATATGTAGTTTTTCATAAACTTAAGTTAACTAGTGACATGCCATCATGCTTTATGCTTAGTATAAAAATGCATGGCCATGGGAACATATTAAAAACAGCATTTCCAGCAACAATCATCATGTCACAACATCATTCAAACAACAAATACAAACCAACACGTGAGCATACCATGTCAAGTACATAAAGGGTAAGTTCATTACCTTGCACCTCAAGCTTTCCTCTTACTTTTCCTTTGACTCCCTTGACTTTCTAACCATGTGGGCATTCGGTCAACATCACCAAACATCCTCTTGGATGATCCAAAGGTCCTAAACATAACCATAATGAACACACAATCCATTAGGACCTTTAGATTATATAAAGTTCAAGACTAGCTTTCTTGAACCTCAACCCTTTCTCTTAGTCTTAGGGTTTTCTTTCTAAGTTTTATAATATAAATCTTATCATTTCCCATCCTTAAGATTCATTTCTTATCAATTAGGACCACTTTAGATGGCCTTAGATTCAAGAATACCAAATCTAGAAACTTTGGTTCGCGGGTACTGTTCACGCAGAAACTCCAGAATTTTTGCTCAACTTTGAAAATTCATAATTAAATCTAAAAAAAATCCAAATTGAGTTCTTCCAAGTCTCACTGAAAGATCCTTAAGTTAAATTTAAAAGAAAAATAGTTTCAGGAACCAATTCTACTCCGAACAGTACCAGAATTGTACGGAACTCGAAACTCTTCCAAAAGTTCAACACTATTTCCAGATTTCAAACCCTAAATTTGAAAAATCACCATAAATCGTACACATATCCCAGTGAAGTGTTCTACCCATGGATTTAAAGCTTACAGAGTGTATTTTAAGCACAAAAAATTTCAGAATCAGATACGTACAGTAACTAATTTGAAATAGGTATCAAATCAGATGCTACAGCCACCACATACCTTGATCTTGAAGCTTGAACTTAGGTGGACTTTCTCTCACTAGAAATAGCTCTTTCTCTCTCTAGATGCAAGGGCAGCAGAGTTTCCCCTAGTGTTCATCAGCTTGGCCGAATTGGGGGGGAGAAGAGTGCCTATTTATAGCCAAAAAGTTGGCTTGAATGGACCAAAATGCCCTTGGTAGCTAAAAGAAGGAGTAAGGGCAATTTTGGAAGTTCAAGTGGACTTTTGCATCATCATTGCATCACCTTATTGCATCATCCTTGCATCATGCTTCAAGAAGAGGCCACGTGTCCCAAAAAACGGTGGAGGAGAAGGAAGATTAGATCATAACTGTCGGATCTAAACTTAGCCCTTAAGTTTCCTCCTATTTTACTTGGCCCACATTTCTCTGACTTTCTTTATGGTCTTCCAGGTTTCAGAAAATTCTTCTGTCTACTCCATGAATTCCCCTTCATTCTAGAGAGTATCTATGAATTTTCTCAGGCCATAACACTTCCTCTAAGCCTTGTATAAAATTCATTTACTAAAATACCCTTTTATCGGTATAATCTGCTCTTTAACTTATTAAAGCCATTCCACCGGCCTTTTGGTTGCGGGACTAATTTTATAAATTAGTATAACCTTTCAACCAATTAATACTCATTTTTATGTACATTTTTGAGGTCTCATGCTATTTTAAATAATTACCTCAAACAGTGTACTTTTTACTAGCCATAACCTCATAAATTCCATTTAAGCTATCTCAGGGGTATTTTCATCTTTTATCTTTATAGAAGAGTCTTAGAATATTATTTTCTATTTTCTGGGATTTTCTTGGAATTTTCTGTACACTTCCATTTTTGCCCTTGCTGGTCATAACTTTTTAAATTTACAGTTTAGTCCCTGTTTAGACTTAACTTCATATAATCCTCTTTTTGAGGCTTCTAACTTAACCTTTGGCCTATATCTAGTCTCTTTTCTCTCTCTAGGCCTTCGAGACTTTACTGGAGTCTCTGACCTTGATTATACTGAAGCCCCTGAAAACTTTTACTTTGCAGTTTAGTCCCTGAAACTGCTTTGACTTTCTTTCTCATCTTTGGAACTTCTGCTCAAAAAGGGTCTGGTAGCCTATCTAATTCAGGCTACTTTTAATGTTTCTAGGCCCAAAAGTCTCGATGTTACACTATCAATAAGGTGGATCATTTTTTCTTTATAAACTTAATTTTATTTATTATTTTTTACAATAAAATATTTATTACTTTTATTTTTAATTAATATACATCTTATACTCATTTCACAATTAGTTTTAATATCATTAAGTACTTATCAACATTTTCCTCCCATGATTTTGTCATTCAAATGTTTGATAAATCATTATACTAATTATTCTAATCAAGAGAGAAGGTGAGAAGTCGTTTAGCAGCAAATGAAGTTTTGAAGTTATTTACATGAAGAACGATTTTTGAAGTCGTTCACCTAAAAAATAATTTTCATTCACTTCATGCACATCAAGGACTGATTATGAAGAAGTTGTTCACCAGAAGAACGACTTTAAAAATTGTTTACCTGAAAGACGATTTTAAGTGCAGTATATTGGTAAATACTTTTAAAAGTATAGCATATTGATAAATAATTTTACTATTTATAGTATTTTGGTAAAAAAGCCTCATTTAGAAGAAGAAAATGAAAGAATGTTATTTGGCAGGGAAGCATATTCTGCTCAAAACTCAGTTTTAGAAATCAAAACGAGATTTTATTTCTTAGCCTTCCTACGTATGTATAATATAATGTTTCTCGTCTTTGATTTTTCCAAAAAGAAATGCTTCGTCTACTTGATCTTTATTTTAGTAAATTCTGTCATTTCAAGTCCAGCTAATTAACAAGTTAATGCTAAGGATTTACTTTTGTTAATTATTGGCCCCATTAGGGAAGTCGTTTTCTTGCATTAGCAATTTTTGGCATAGATTTTTATTTGAGCGGGTAATATTCCTCAATCATCGCAAAAGGCCATATATATGGATGAGAGTGATGATCAGCCAGTATTTGACGAAACTAGTTTTGATGCTTATCATTTCTGATGAGCATCTTAAACTCATCAGATCTAGATCATTCATATCTCATTTGAATGATTCAGATTTGATTTCTTTTTTATTTTTTTGTTTAAAATAATTATTTTTAATTTATATAGAATGTAAAATAGCGATAATATCTTAACTATTATTCTATCAAAAAATAATTTTTTTCTATTTAAAAATAATTAATTAAAAATTTTAAATCTGTACTGTTTGAATTAGATATAAGCCATCTCGGTCTGATGAGCTTATATTGCTCATCAAAGTGATGAGTACTGAAACTAGTTTCATATTTGACTCAGTTTTGATGCATCAATTATTCTAGTTATTTGTTTTTGTTTTATATTTAATTATCATAATTATGATTTTCTTATCTAAGCAAGTTGTGCGTTTACTAATTAATTTAATGAGACTTTGGAAACTAGTCTTTGAAAGATTTTAATGCTGTTGTTTGTCTATCAATTAATTTAATTCTTCTAGCGTTCTTAATAATTTTTGGTTTTTTGACCAAAAAAATAGCTTTTGGTTGATCTCTAAATTTGAACATCATCTTTGCCACGGACGTCAATTCACTGTATTTGTAAATATAACTTCTGGAAAGTTCACCGGCCAAAAACAATAATTAAAAAAAGGCAAGAAGGAAGTAAAGGAAAAATCTGCTGGGACTTGGACCAACAGGATTATAGTATGATTTCTCTCTCATTAAATCAATCCCATAGATAAACCTTCTTCAAATATGTGTACATGGATAAAATGCTTGATATCTCAAATCAATCCCGTAAAAACATAATTTTCACTCTATTCAATAATTCATCGATTGAATTGCAGATTTTAAAACTAAAGTTAAAATTTCAAAAGACATTTAATGTTTAAGTAAGTTTATTTGCTAGAATAGTGAGTTATTCATGATAAAAAAATATAAATAGTTCGATAATAACAATAACAATAATCTTTATTGCGGGGCTGAGATGAAACGTGTGCCTATTTGTCTGTGCTGCTAACTTTCTAATGTCCCTACTCCAAACAATTTTTCATGTGGGAAAAAATATGCTTTTGAAATTATTTACATGTATCTACGATATTTATCTTTGCCATGAGAGAAACTCCTTAATTAGTTTAGTGCTTTGCGTAATTAGTATAACAGCAACTTAGCTGCACTTCAGTATGTAAGGATATTTCCTATCATCCTTTTAAACTTCTTGCAAATTCTAGAATTCAAATATCACAGCAAAAAGATCAGAATAATCTTGAACCTGTAAGAAGTTTAATTTTCAAATCTTTTCTTTTCTTCTGGCAGCGGAAATATCTTCTCTTTTCTCGTAATGTTTTTTTTTTTTATCTTCTTTTGAGTTTCTACTTATTTTAAAGCATTTTGTTTTACTGAGGGGAAAAAAGAAGAAGCTATCATCTTTAGAAAAACATACATGTTTCTGAACTCCATTGAAACATGTTGCTTTCTGTTATGACCCATGCAGTGGACGAGAATCATGCAGCCCATGCAGGGGACGCGAGCTTGGACCAAAATGGAAATCAAGCCCATGCGATTACGCACCGTCGTAGTGCACGTGCTAAACGTGTACGTTGGAGGCTGAGAGAATAAAGAGGCCGTTACGTGAGAGAGAGAGGTGTGAATTATGTGCGAGTCATTTCCTCTGACACTTCTGCTCTGTAATCTTCTCCCTGGCCCTTAGTGGGTATCCTTCTGATCTTTCTGTTATTTCCTAACGTTCCGACTGCGTAGAGATTTGTGTATTGTTGAGTAATTGTTCATACACTGTGAACGATTGCAGTATTTCAATATATATATCTTCCGTCAGATTTAGTTCCATCAGATTTTGTTCCGGCCAAAACCCTTTCAAGCTGTCCTGATGTTGTCTTTTCCTTTGTTTTCAGAGAAGTTGGGAATTTTAATTGTATATGTGACTTAAAAACAATCTCGTAACTAAATTTTGTAACGAAGAATTTGTAGCGAAATTGAATTCTAATAATTGATTTTTTTCCCCAACATTTCCTACAATAGAAATCAAGTCTTTTATGCAATGGAATATAGTAAAGGCAGATTCCAAGTATCCTGAGTATAAATAGACAATACTATAGGCATAACATGTGGACGCTACCCAAAATACTGAATTTCGATAGAGTTGGAGCTTCTCTTTATTTTCTATATACTTTATCAAAATTGTTTCTTTAGCGACAATTTAGAATCACTTGTAAGAATCCCATAAAAAGAAAAATCATAGGTTCTCTATTTGCTTTTTTAAGATTAACGTTACTTACATCCAAGAAATGCGAACAAAGCGTAAAGAACTTTTGCCCAAACACAGAAGTGAGACTCTTGGTGAAACATCACTAGAAATTGTAGTGAAACCAAAAGAGTTTGGGTTAAAACTAAGGCTTATATCATGGTATTGACAACCTCTGAAGAATTTGTGCTGGATAGATTTGAAAATGATGTCCATACTGGAAATTCATCATACGTTGGCACTGGATAACTTGAAGGAAGAATTGGAAATGGAGCTTCAAAGTTAAGCACGTGAATTACTTGCCTTATTGAGGGCCTATGACTAGGATCAGGATGAGCACAACATAGTCGAATAGTCAGGAGGCATTTGATGTGATCAAGATTAAAATCTCCTTCTAGTCTTGAATCGACTACTTGAAGCAGTTTTCCACTTCCATAGAGTAGTCATACCCAATTAACTATGCTTATTTCATTTTCTGGACCCTTGCGATCAATGGATTTTCTTCCACAAGCTATTTCTAAAGCAACAACACCAAAACTGTAGACATCGGATTCTTTACTAGCCCTTCTGGTAGTGAGGCATTCTGGAGCCATATAGCCCATGGTACCTGCTAAAGCTGTAGTTTGTGCTCCTTTGGTGTGGTCAACTAATCTTGCTAATCCAAAATCTCCAAGTTTTGCGTTGAAGTTTGAGTCTGGCATGATGTTGTTTGATTTTATGTCTCTATGAACTGCACATTGTTCCCATTCTTCATCCAGGTACAATAACGCAGAGGCCAAGCCTTGAGCAATTTTAAATCTAATTGACCATGTTAGCAACTTTTCATCCTTGAAGAGATGAGTGTCTAAACTTCCATTTGGCATGTACTCATAAACCAGCAATAGTTCTTTGCTTTCATGACACCAATCGATTAATTGCACCAAGTTTCGATGACTTAATTGACTAATTATTCTTACTTCTGAAGCAAACTCCTTTTTTCCTTGTTTAGAACTCTGATATTCTCTTTATTGCCACATGGGAGTTTGAATCTTTGAGAAAACCTCTGTAGACACCTCCAAATCCTTCCTGGCCAAGCTTTTGCTCATCTTTGAAATTATTTGCCGCAGTTGCTAGTTCAGCACGTGAGTACTTTTCGGGCCTTGTTCCTCTTTCAAAATCATCGTCACTGATGTTGTCATTACACTCATCATCTTCCATTTTCTTTCTGTTCTTCCACGTCACGAACAATACCACTGCGCAAACTAAAACAAGCCCTCCAACCCCTATACCTACTGCAAGTGCTGCAGCTTTTCTACATGGGCTCGGACTTGGAGTGGGAGTACTATCTGTGAACTCCTCTGAGTAAAAACTCCATGTATTTATCTTGTGTATTGCAAGTGATAATCCTGTGGCTGCGGAGAAACCAAAAGTAACCCACTCGGGCAAGAACTTTGTTAGGTCAACTCTTTGATCAAGATGTATTACCGAGCTAGTACCATCAATATCAAAACTACTGACTGAGATGCTTAAATTATGCGTACTTGAATTGTCACTGATGAAGGCCTCATTAGTTCTCCCTCCCATGATAACAGGGAACCATTCCGCATCACTAACAGATTTAATAGAATTGACATCGACCCCCACATGTATATATGGAGGATCCCAGCCTTTATTAGGATAGATATCAAACTCCACGGCGACAAAAGGATTATCTGTCGAATTAAATATCGTTTCATTGCCACCAATGATCAAACCCATAGAACCTCCAACCGCCTCTCGTGGAATATTAGGAAGCTTTGAACAATTAGGGGCTAAGAAGAGGGCCATCCCATCTCCAAAATTGCTGCTGTTCTGTGAATCAATCACAAAGGTAAATCTGGTGAAGAAATCTGCTAGTTTCCCAGTTGCTTTGTCCCGCAGGTGCATTGGTTTGTGATATGTGGCTCGACCAATGTTTGAACTGGAGCATACCAATTCGATGTATCCGGATGTTACGTCAAGGCGATCTGATTTTTCATATGATATGTCATCAGTACTGGACTTGAAACTGGAGAAATTAAAGGATATCAAAAAAAATGCATGGGGTATCAACAGGAAGAAAACTGTTACTAGCAACATCTTCATCATAAAACTATTCTGCTGAAGATATCAGAGCTCATCTTCATGAAGTCGAAGAAATCAATAAACTTGCGAGTTTTTTATCTTCCCCGCAATGGGAGTCATCAATAACTTTGGTGATTGACGAATCCATCAACCAATCCTTGCATTCACAGTTTCATTCTTAATATTTAAATCAAAATGACAATTTTTCAGAGGTCATGCAATGAGACTGGAAGCTAAGATGAGACTTCATATATAAAGCTAGCTAAGAGGAGCAAGGTATAGATCTGCAGTCTGATATATCATTTGGGATGAAGGATAAGGAAAATGTAATTGGGAATAATCATCAAGGGGAAGAAAATTGATGATACCAATATCATCATCATCATCAGACAAAATGGAAGAATGTTACAATTGGCAGAGATTCTTATGGGCCGCCCTCTTAGGCAAGTCATTTTCTTATATTAGCAATTGCCGGCATAGATTTTTATTTGAATGATCTTTGTTCTAGTTCTTCCACAATCTATCTATATAAATATTCAGAGACGAAGTTGTTGAACTTAGTATGAATATAGTTACTTGGAAGTTTCTCGAACTTAGTGGTGGTATATATTCAGCTGCAAAATAAAGCTTAAATAATTTAACTGAATAATGTGAATTCTTATTATTAATAGCAGAAAAAATTGATTTTCATGCACATAAATTTTAGAGATTTTAGAGTGAAATGGCTCTTTTGTTTAAAAAACCTTTTTCAAATTTCCAATAGCACTCACTCAAGCAGAAAAACCACATAATTAACAAGATTTTGGTTGGACAATGGCATGGCTTTGTGGAACTTGACGTTAAGTACAAAGTTGGACCAACTCAATGTTGTTTGAATTTATGTGAGAACCAAGTCAAGATTCTTATGAAGAGCGTCCAATCGAGAGAGACTTTTTGTCATATTTATTGTCATTACTTCAGTGTAGGAATTTATTCGTGGAAAAGCCCAACTCGAAAACCATTTTGCTTGAAACTATATTTTTGTGTATTGTTGATTATACATCTTTTGAAATTAGTACAATGTTTGGATCCAAAAAAAATTTTGCTTTCTGAAAAGGAAATAAAAAGTGCACCTACAAAGAATATGATGAGATTGGTATATTTTCCATTTCCTTTTTAAAAAAACCATAATTTTCCGCATAGTAAACAGTACATAAATATTTGTTAATATGTATACACACACCATCCTCGTTTTAATTTGTCTAGTTGTATTAGTTAAGAAACTTCGAAGATTAGATTAAAATGTATGAACATATAAGGTGCAACAAGTTATTTAAAATCATAATTACATGAATTTATAAATTACAATGGGCAATTCAAAATCATAGTTTCAAAGGCATAATTCATGGGAATTTCAATTATTGCAAATGAATACTTAATTATTTGAATCCCTTATACATTAGTAGCTTATAAGCTAGGAAAATTATTTTGAGGAAAGATACTAAATATAAGAGACAAAGTAATGGATTAAGATTTTTTATTTATGACTAAGTTCAATGTCCCAACTAGCTCATATATCAGGGATTGGGAGTAGTATTTTTTTTTTGGCCAAATCATCAACTAGTTCAAATTATTCTTCCATTTGACTCAACTAATCGATTATATTCTTTATATTATCGTGTTACGCCTAAAAACGATTAGCACAAGTAATTTAAGAATGTGTGTAAACCTTCAGTTCTATCCACCTGCAGCATCTTGTCTCTATTGGATAGATAAACCTCATTGGTCTTTTTCAAATCTTCAGTTTTATCCACTTGCAGCATCTTGGGTCTCATAGTATTAATGCTAATATAGTAGTACCTCTGGTTCTTAATGTATATATAAGAGTTAGTGAATTAATTTGAGTAAATTAAAAAAATTATTTAAGTTAGTTATTTATAATAAATAGATGTTGTCTTTCCTAAAATATTCTTGTTAATCATGTGCATTAGATAGAACTATCTTTGATGAAACTTTAACATATACAACTACTACAAGAACTATCTTAAAAAAATGGTTAAATATGAAAAACAAAGTTAATTAAGATATTATATTTACGATTAAATTAAATAGTAAATTAGCTCTTATATTAAAGATTAGAGATAGTATTAAGGAATTGAGGCAGTAGAACACAAGGATTTGTGGTGCGTATAATTTACAATTGACTAATTCCTTGATTGACGCTGGTCAATACTTTCAAGTCTTCGGTCTTCTTCTGCTGTTGCCAAAATTATCATCTCAGATGGTTTCTCGACGTCTCTGTCTCTCAAAAACACACGCATGCTCCCAGGACCCTTTCTTTCTACTTTTCTATGAATGATTTTGAATGTAGTAGTACGATTATTTTAACTTTTCTTCTTTCGTAGGTTGACGTCCAGTGTTACTTTTAGGGTGTGTTTGGTATGAGGGATTTGGAAGGGAGGGGAGGGGAGGGGAAGGATTTTAATCATTTTCCCTTGTTTGGCAACACACAAATTTTAGGAGGGGAGGGAAAATTTTTTAAAATTTCCCCTTCCCTCCCCTCCTCAACCTCCCCTCCAAAATTGGGAGGATTTGGAGGGAAAAGGCAATATTTTGTCATATTATGACCATTATGTTCATATTTTGTCATGTTGTGACCATTATGTTTATATTTTGTCATGTTGTGACTATTATGCCCACGCCTTAAATAAAATAAGAGCAAAATTGTCCATATTAAAATATTTTTCCCTCCCCTCCCCTCTTTTTTTATAAATCCAAACAAGGTGATATTAAAATCCTTCCACTCCCCTCCCCTCCCCTTCCCTCCATTAAAATCCCTCCCCTCCCCTTCCTCTCATTGAGCCAAACATACCCTTAAGCTGCTTACTGGTTATGTTCTCAGTTTTTTTTTTTACTCTCTCTCTCTCTCTCTCTAACTCACTCATTCTCATTTCTTGTATAGTGAAGTCTACAAGAAGACGTTTTCCCCTTCTTTTAAAATTTAAATTTACAATCGTAATGTTACCAAGGTTAATTTTAAATCACAATTGAACGTAATTTTATGTCAACTTATTATGTCTTTAATTTACATCTGGTGCACATGTTGGTGCATACATGCCCATATGGTTATGAAAGAGAAGGTTGAAGACTTTTTTACAGAAACAACAGAGAAAATAAAAGAAAAAGAACTAAGTTGATAAATGAATAATGGATTAAGCTTCGATAATTGACCTAATCAAAAGTTCATATCCATCAATATTATCTGATTCTCATTACTTAGAGTTGCTATAAAAATGTTTCGGTGATAATTACATCAGTGAGAAAGGGGTGGCAAAAAAAAAAAAAAATTGCATGAGCGAGAAAGGAAGGAGACGATGGTTTGAAGTTAAATGGAGAAAATAGTCTTGTTATCATACCAACTGAAAGCAACAAAAAAAATATTCCCATTGAAAAGCTGATATCTAATACTCGTTTTTGAATTGTATGAGGTGTTTGGATCTTCAAAACTATAGTTTTGAAGAGTGATTCTAACATAAGTATTTATAACATAAGTATTTAAAAAGAGTTTTTCCTTGACTTATATAAAAGTGCTTTTGAGAAGTTGAAACAAATTTCTTGAAGTATTTTTATGTCCTTATATAACAAACACTGTAGAAGCGCTTTATAAAAGGAATAGAGAAGTATTATTATGATCATTTGAACCACTTTTAATGTGTGAATGATTTAGAGGTCAAACTTCTATGAGTATTCGATATCGCAACTGTTGATACAGTGGCGTGTGATGGTAATCGTCTTCCAATGGATTGCGGCTGTTCCTTTCTTTCAATTGTGTTTTTTTGTGACAAAATTATTGGATGGATAAGCCTAATAATTAGTCTTTTTCAAATCTCTCTCTCTCTCTCTCTCTCATATATTATTAGCTATAATACCAATAAAGGTCTAATAATTGGTTAATTCCTTGATTGAAGAAAAATAGCGGCTGGAAAAAAAAAAGCAAAATTATCAAAATGATCATCTCATTCGTTTCTTGACGTCCCTCTCTCTCTCTCTCCCATTTCTTTTTCACAAAACTCTGCATGAATATGTTTTCCCTTCTCTTCAAAGTGAACTTTGGAGAATTCACTCCCAGAAAAAAAAAACTTTTGAGAAGGTTTAATATAGAAACCATTTTTCACCCCCAAAAAAAAAGATAAAGAAAACGAAAACGAAAGTTGATTAAGGAATGGATTAAGTTTCGATACATTATTATATTGACCTCATCGAAAGTTCATATCCAACAATATTTTATGACTCTCATTACTTAGAGTTAATATTGAAAAAATGTTTGAATGATAAAAACATACTACGTCCCGTTCTAATTATAAGACCTAGTTTGTAGTTTACAATCGAAGTGTTATAAATAGAACCAAAGGTAATATATAAAAAGATTTAGATTTACTGAAGGACATCATGTGAACTATTTGAAACACGGCCTCTACATGTAATTTATTTTGTAATTTATGACATGAATCATTAAAATATTTTTACTCAAGCAAGAGGTTGAATGTTTAAGGATGTCGTCGTTTTTATTCTTATGTAATATAAATTAATTTTTATGGTTAATTAGGATTTAACATCATCATCATTATTTGCGAAACGAGTTTACCATGTTAAGGCGAACTATGAAGACAAAGATAAAAACTAGTAAGGTAGGACCTAGAATGAAGAGCGGAGAAGAAAATGGTTAAACATGAGTGTAATAATTAATTATTAATCACAATGTGTAAAGCAATTTATTTATGTATTTATTCCAAGGTATATAAACGAAGTTACATGAGGAAAGAGTATTGATACAACATAAAGCTGCATGCATCACATTTATTTATTACAGAATATATAGCCCGTTTAGTAATTGTTGGACCCTTGTTGCTGTTGAAGAAGGGCAATTATTTTCTTGTCGACTTGAAAGGCTTTAGAGAGAACGTCACTAGGAATGAGAGGATTGGATCCAAACACAGCCCTAGCAATAGTAATGACTCCTGGATTTTGGCTACTGAGACTAGAAAGTGCCACAGCATTTCCATGGCCAACATTGATCTGAAAGTGAATCATACCGAAGGGGAATATAAACACATCTCCTTTGTTGAGTACTTTGGTGAAGAAGCGATTATCATTTTGATTGGAAGCCACAAATCCCACCATGAGAGTTCCTTCAAGGACGGACAATACCTCAGTGGCACGAGGGTGAGTGTGGGGAGGATTCAAACCATAAGGAGCATAATCAATACGAGCAAGGGAGATACCAAGAGTATTAAGTCCTGGAAATTCAGCTACAGACACTTGAGTAACTTGAGAGCCCAATGGATTTGATGTGTTGCCTTCATTAATGTGGAAGAAGAAGTCTTCTGCTTTAACAAGTTTCGGATCTTTGCAGAATCTCCCATTCACAAAGACTGCACAAAACCAATTCAATGTTACTAATCAATAAAATGACAAGAGATATAGATCAACACGTGCATAACCCAGCTAGTAAGGGAGATGTGCTAGCTTAACCAAATACTTGTTAGGAGAGCTTGCTGCCCGCAAGAGTCCCAACCGGGTTGGTTTGAATGACTCTGGGTAGCAGGTGCTAGTGAAAAAAAAAATGACGAGATGTAGAAAGAGATGCAATATAATATGAATGGTATTGTGTGAATGCGTACCTCCAAGTTTGGTATCATTCACACCCACACAGAAATCTTGGAGAGGGCTGGGGTCATAGGCAGAAGCAAAGGAGCAAGCCAAAGCCAACAGCGCAATGAGAGAGATAAATACTGAACCTTTCATCATCTTTCTCAAAATCCTTTCTTCAAATTTTTTGTTTCTTGTGACCAAATGCATTGTTGTCATCATCTATTTATAGCTTAAGGAGAGGAGCAGTCATTGTTGAATTAGTATTATTTTTTGTTTCGACTTAATCAAAACAACTATATCCATAATACGGTATCAATTATTAACATTATCTTTCATCCATATGGCTGGTGGCGTCCAAGCATTAATTTGTAGCAAATACAAAATATCCTCCACCGGATGTATTTTCATTTATTCTATTTCCATTAATTTCCAATAACTCTACACTTCATTGAAAACGAGTTCTGATTTAGTTGGGGGGGGGGATCAAAATTTTAAGGGATAATTGCATATTGGTTCCCCAGAAAAAAAATTGATTACCTATAAATTATGTGTTTCCGCAATTACCTGTAAGTTATTACTATTTATAAAATACAAAGGGTTGATATATAAATGAGATTTAGGGAATAATTTTCTTATTCGAGAGTTGTTTATAATTTTTCCAAATTTTTATTTCAGAAGGAATAAGTTAAATGCCTCTTATCATTATCTCTTAATTAAAATATCACTTACGACAGGTGGCATTCAAATCCTCTACATCCGCAAGGTGAGCCATGTGCCCGACACTATTTTTATTGAAAACATCATTGTCTAATATCTTAAGTCGTAATTCACCCGTAGTACCTTTACTGTTTCTCATTAGTAATATAACTTAATTAGAAAGTTTTATGCATCAAAATATTAAAGTGTATCATGTTTACATAATCGCACCCACATTTTTAAATCTCACTTTCATTCCAGTTGTATTTTCATTTATTCTACTTCCATTAATATCCAATAACTCTACCTTCATTGAAACTCTTCAATGATACCACATAGCTAGGGCACGAGTTTTGACCTAGTTGACAGGTGGATCGAAATATTTAAGGGATAATTGCATATTGGTTCCAAAAAAAAGATTACTTCCCTATAAGTTCTAACTATTTATAAATACACAAGTTTGATTAGGTAATAATTGATTTTCTTATTTGAGAGTTGTTTATAATTTTTCCACATTTTTATTTCTGAAGGAACAAGTTAAATGTCTCTTATCATAATCTCTTTATTAAGATATCACTTACGACAGGTGGCATCCAAATCCTCTACATCTCCAAGGTGAGCCATGTGCCCGACACTGTTTTTAATAAAAATATCATTGTCTAATATATTAAGTCTTAATTCACCCGTAGTGCCGTATAATATATAATTAATTGGTTAATTCCTCGGAGGAAACAAGTAGTTAATAATTAAGACTTGGTAAAGTCTTCAGTCTTCTTCACCAAGAATATCATCTCAGATGGCTTGATTTATTCATATAACTCTTTCATTCTACTATTCTATACATTGCTTTAAATATTTGATTATTAGCTGTTCTTCTTTCGTTGGCATTCTATTTTGTAAGATTTTGAAGGGATGAGGTCACTAATTATAATATTTTTTCTAAAGCCCAAGACCTCGTGGCAGATAAGTGAAGATTGATGGTCCTTGATCGTAGTTTTCTCCAGCATATATACAGAGAGAGAGAGATAGTTCATAGGAGCACGGGACAAATGGACAATAGAAAAGTATGGGTATTCAATCGTAATTTTCTCTGAGACCCGAAAAGCAGGGGGCGAGAATAGAACGGGGTGTTTAGTTATAATTTTTGCTGAAAGCCGAGAAGAAAGGAATGAAGACGCAGACGCAGACGCAGACGCAAAGCACCGTGCAGTAAGCTAACCTATATTTATGCGAATCTTGCATATTCACGTAAAATAAAGGAAAAATTATTATAAAGTGCCAAAAAAAATATATTCATTAGAAAATCATATAACAAATGCGCAACTTGTAATGACAAATTCAAATATAAGAAATGACGACAGGCTTTAGTTACTCAGTTGTAAGATTTTTCTAATAATTATCTTTCTTATTTAAGATATCAATATAATTCTACCTAAACTGTATTAGATTCCTATATATTTTATTGTGCTTTTTTATGGATTAATCTTTTTATTAGTTTTTTATTTCAATTTTATTTAAATTTCATTATTTTTATTTAATTATTCTAAAATTCTAAAATTATAAATTACTATTATTATTTTTTTATTAAATATTATTTATATTTAATTAATTTAATTACTTTTTTTATGAAGAAGGAAAAAGAAGAAAGCGTCATTTATGAGTAGAGAGGGTTATTGTTGCTGGTGGTCATAACGAGGGAAACATCATCTCCCACTGGTATTCCTACCAAATTTTTTGCTAGACACATGTATCTTTTTATTAGAAGTAATAATATTTGAGTAATTGCCAGATACGTACTGAATGCGAGCATATATCTCTATTGGGATTCGAATATTAATTTGTGAAGTTGCTAATCCATTCTACTGAACCTAATTTTTGTTGGTATTCCTTCCACATATTACTTTATAACAAACGTAAAATAAAAGCCTAATAATTCCTCCTCTCATACTCTCGTTCTCAATTTCTATTCATCAAAAATCAATCCTTTGCACCAAATGAGGCTTAAGATTTTTTATATGTTGATCCCGTACACTTGGATAAATGATCAACTTGCTGGTAGTCAATGTTTTAAAAGCTAGACTGAATATCAAATAGGAGAGACTAGCGGGTCATGATTCAAATGATCAGATCAGTTAGATCATTTGGTTGGACTAGTAATATAATAATTAAATTAAATATAATATTATATGCATACAAATACAAAAAAAATATTTATAGTAGAATATATTTATATATAGACACTTATAGAATCAATTTTTTTAATCCAAAATTAGAATTAATTTCATAATTTCCACATATTAAGCATTTCAAATTTCAAAAACAAGGGATTATTTTGCTCCTTAGCTGTGCATCAGGTGATGCCTAGTAGCTAAGTACACAGGATGGTATAATTGCAAGTCTTCTATGTTCAGTATTGGGAATGTTTTGGCCGTTGGAAAAAAAAAAGTAAAAAACAGGATTAAATTGATAGATGCAGGGGATAAATGAAAGTTAAGGCAATTTTTATCTTTTTGAAATAAAAAATTAAGGAGTCTAATCTGTCAATTTGCTGAAACACCACATCAATTTACTGTAATCAGTGTTAATCTGGTGAGACATTCCTCTTCTTCCCTTTTTCCCCCTTCTTCCTTCTCTTTTTATGTCCTTTTTCTCCTTCTCTTCTTCTCCATACCCATGACAGATGAAACATCTTTCGTTAAACCCCTTTTAGTATATATTTGGAAGTGTTATGATTCAAGCGATTCATGAATCAAGCCCGTAGATTGAAATTTTGAAAGTTAATTTTTGGGTTACTATTCACTAGTAAATTTCAGATTTTTGGTCCAACTTTGAAAATTCATAACTGATGAGAGCATTTGTCGTTTGCCTTGGGGTTCCCAATCAAAAATAAATCCAAGCAATGCAATATAGTGCAAAACTCATGTCGTTTCACTTTGAGGAGCCTTTATTTGGAATTCTAAGCAAACTAAGTATCAAAAATAAAGAATTGACTTGAAAAGGAATTGATTTTCCTTTTAACTAACTAATTGGCAAAATTTAAAAGGATGCAAAATGAGTAAATAATTTTTAGATTTTTAGTTTATAAAATGGATATGAATGAAATAAGCAAAGTGAATTAACAAGTGACAATAAATGGAAAAGCAATCCTCTAGCACAATGATTAAGGCTATCATTACTTCAATTAATTTGGGAGTTAGCTAAATTCAAAAGACTCTAAGGGCTACCCCTTAGACTCGATTTAATTAGAATAATCAACACCAAGCCACCTTGCATATTAATTATTCACAATTAAACTGTTTCAGCACAATTAGCTAAAAAGAAAATCAAAGAAAAGCAATTAACATTTTTAGTCCAATAACCAAGCCACCTTGAATTACCACTGAATGTTCATAATAATTTCAAAACATAGTCTAACCCAGTACAATATAAAGAAATTAAAGCAAATCACAGCATAATGTTAAATGCTAATCAAAGATTCCAATAACTACAACCAATCTCAATACAAATATAAACCATCACAGCCCATTCAAACATTATAAAATTAATTCTAAGACCTAGAAATCACAATTATAATGAAAGAAGTAAAGATTGGAAGAGCTGAAACTCCCCTTTGAAGCTCTAAGTTCAAGCCATAACCATTGCTCTAGAGGATTGGAAGGATTTAGCTAAGTCCCTGCATCACTGAAGCTCCACCGTATGATTTAATAATCACAGCCATAGCAAAAACAAAAAACACAGCGAAAGGTAGATGAATGCTGAAGGACGGGTTTCGGTTGATGAGAGACAGAGAGGGGAGGTGAAGTCGAGACTATGGAGGTTTGATTTCTCCGTTCAACCGCTCTGCTTCTATTGCAACGCGTCTGGTCCTTTGGTCTCGCTGTCTGCCTCGTTGTTCCACACCGCCGTCAACTCCACTCGCCTAGCACCGTCGAGCTCTGGTCCTCTTCACGCCGTCAGCTCGCTGGAGATGATGATGAATAGTGCCGTCGCTGGTCTGCTCTGTCTCGCTGTTCTCTTTTTTTTCCACCGCTGGCACTTTGTTTGTTTGTGTCCCCCCTTCTCACGCCAATAAAGATGATGATTATATTGGATATTAGGGATTTGCTCCCCCTTTAATTATTTTTTTCTTTATTTATTTATTTTTTTCTTTTCTCTTTTTTTTTTAATTTTTAAAACTTCCAAAAACCTACAATCAAAATTTAAAAATAAGGTAGCATTAATTGTCCTTAAAAATCAATTAATCATAATTAAACCAAAATATGACAATTTTACCCCTATAAAATAATAATTCAAAATAAAATATATTAAATCAATTAACAATCAATTAAGGCCAAAAGGACTAATTAAGTTGACAAAACCCATATAAAAGATATCAAAATATATAAAAATAATTGAGTTTGTCAATAACTAATTATAAAAAAATAGTATTGAGGTGATTCAAAATTCTCTTTGAAGCTCTTTTGATTCTCTACAAGGAAAAAATATCAATATGGACATAACCCTTACCAATTCTTACAGTTAATTCATGAAAATTTACTGTTTATTTGGTCGAAACAGTATTTTTCATATTCTCTGCCCTTATTTTGAGAAATCATAACTTTTAGCGCACACACTTAATTTAGGTGAACTACCACTTATTTTAAATCTTAGAATGTGCTCTAGATGCTCACCAAATTTTATGGGCAAATTCTTTCATTTACCATACTTCCACTTTGTAGCAAATTTGTGTCTCATTTAGAAATGACTTATCCCCCTTATTTGTATTAATAATTTATAATTAATTCTTTTTTTGCATATTCATATTCCATTCATGCAGCAACCATTCCTATATATCAACATAGCTAATTATACATGCCATTATCATCATTCATCATCACATAATATTAATGATACATTCACATCATATATTGGCATACAAATTGCATAACATACTATAATATTAATGATACGTTTCCTCAATTCTTTTCCTCTTTTCCTTGCCTCCACTTCAAGCATCCTCTTGCTTGCTCATTATCACTTATTAGGATTGGTTAAGGGCGGGTGAGATTCTAGATAATCTCAGTAGCAAACATTACTGTTTATACATGCAAGATAAATGCAAGTGTATGACATGCTTTAAAATGTCATATTCATATGCTCAACATTTCAAACACACAAATGGCCATGAATTAAACAAGAAATAGAGAAATATTTCATCAATCATGCTTTCATTCATCTTCAAGCAATTTCAACACACAAGCATACATTAAGGTAAGTTCACTACCTTTTATCCCTAAGCTTTCTTCTTGCTCCCTTTACTTCCCAAACACTAAAATTGCTTGAACAATCTTACCATTCCTCTTTCTTGGTGTCTCATAGCCCTAAATTCACAATACACAATAATAGCCAATCTATTAAGACCATAAAAACCATTAACAACTCTAACTTTCAAGTTTGATTCCTCTTTAACCCTAACTTTTCACTTCCTTATTCTTAATTTCTAAAACCATTCTCTTGATCATTTCCAGCTCAATTTTTCATGAGGAATCCAAATATGAGCATGGATTTAACAAAATCTAACTCCTTCCCATTTCTTGAGTTAGTCGAATGGTATGCCCTTAGGGCCCAAAAATTTCATTTTCAATTCTGATGCTTCAAAACTTATTTTTTTTCACCTTTACCCTATACAATTTTTCATTTTAAACTCATTAGAAGCATCAAAATTATCAAAACCTAGCCCCAAGGCATAAGACTCAGCTTGGCCAAACAATTCTCTTAATTAATACAATCATGAAATTCAACCAATTTCAATATAAAACCCCTTTATTCTCATTACTTTCAAGCCTCTAAACATTATTCTAACATCCATTTCATCTTCTCCTTAACTTAACAATTTTGTGCCGCATTGTAGCCTAGGGTTTCAAGCTTCCAAAAACCATCAAAACCCATAACCAAGGTCAATAACAACAAAGGTAGTGAAAACTACATTAAAAACCATGAATATAATTTGTTTTGGAGCTTGATCTTACATAGGACTTGGACTTGGAGCTCTTTCTCTTCTTCCTTCTTCCTCTTCTTCACAGCCTCCCCCTCTCCTTTCTCCATGGCTTGGCTGAAACTTGAGCAAATGGGAGGGTAAGGGGTATTTATAAAAAGCAAGTTTAAATCTTGGCCCTTGATCTTGTAAATGGGTGGCTTAATCTTGGCCATACATTTAATCTTTTGCCATGTGTCCCTTATCCTCTTGTCTTCCATCTTCATCAAGCCAAGTGTCTGAGCTTCTAGATTGCTTACTCCCTATGACATCACACCTCTTACATCATGCCTTGCCATGTGTTTTATGGTTAAACCTTCTAGTTCATGATCTTGCCACATGTCTCTTGTAACTTGTCAAGTGTCTTCTTGCAATATTCCTACCAATGAAAAGCCTTACATGTGGTGTGAAAGAGGAGGGCAAAAGAGAATTAGAAAGCTTCTCTAACAAGCTTCCAAGCTACCGGTCTCATTCACCTCTTACTGGTCCTTTTTTCTTTTCCCGCATGCTTTCTTGGAATTTCTAACCAATGAATTGGTGCACATATGGCACCATCATAGAAGAGAATAGAAGAAAATAGTTAGCTCCATTAACAAGCTACTTAGCCTCACTAAGTCACGCAATAGAGATTTCATTATAATGGGTAGACAGATGACTATCGAAAACGTACCTGTACTGCGTTTTGATTTTTTTATTGTCCATAAATATCTTCTGGCGACTTATTAGATGACTTAGCAGCGTCATAAATACACCTTGATGACTCAGCATGTTGACTCAGTGCCCTTATAATTGCTTTTACATATTTTCTTTGATTTTGCCTCCTATATAGGGGCAAAATTATTTAATATTTTACTGGAACATTTTATTCAATTTAGAGCTTTAAAAATTCATCCGCCCATATCATAAACTTTCTTTAATTCTAAAAAAAATTTATGAATTTTCTCATGACATAACACAGCCCATAGCTATTTCTTTTCAAACTTTTCATAAAATGCCCCCAATGGCATAACTAGCTTTTAATTATCCTTAAAGCCATTCTGCTGGCTTTTTGGAGATGAGACTTATTTTATAATTTTTTGTAGGCTCTTAACTCATAAATCCCAATTTTTACTTACTTTTCTGAGATTTTCTCACAGCTCAAATAACTAAATCTAGTTGTATACCTCAAAATGAGCTGTTATCTTAAAAATTCCATTAAAGTCATCTCAGGGGTATTTTCATTATTTATCTTCTCAACAAGGCCTTTAAACATCATGTCCCAGTTTCAGGCATAATTTTCATCTTTGTCCTCCCCAGCCCAAAACTTTGCAAAATTATGATCTTGCCTTTGGTTTGACTTAACCCTATAATTCACCTTATTAAGGCCTCTAACATAACCTTTGACCTACATTTATCTCCATTTCTCATTTTTAGGCCTCGAGACTTCACTACAGTTCTAACTTTATTTATATTTTAGTCCCTAGAACTTTCTCATTTTATCACTTAGTCCCTAAAAACCCTTTAACCTTCCTTTTACAGTTTCAAAACTTCAGCTCATTGAGACTCAGTAGCTTGCCCATTTTAGGCTATTCCTTGCATTCCTAGGCTCAAAATTTAGGATTGGGGACATGTGATTAAAGTTTCTAAACCAATTCTAAGGTGTTAAATTTTCTTCGGTGAAAGCTGCAAGTGGATTCTAGTGGTGGAAGTTTGGATTGGTTCAGGCTGAAGGGTTTTCACTTAGCCACTCTGATTCTCGGGTTTTTAATGGTTGACAGCTCAATAGCGGCCCAATGCCAGGCCAATCTGGCCTAACCTTTGGAACAAGTTTTTCACCTGGGTGGAGCAAAGGGGTGTCTAGTCAGTGGTTAGGCCTGTCGGACCGTCTGGTTTGGTCCAGCTATTTAAACACTGTTGGCAATGACCAGGTTTTAGAACCAACAAATTTTTGTAGGAGCAATATTTTTTATTATTATGTTACTTATTAATATCAATGCACTTTGTGGTAAATGCTGGGAAGTAAACAAGCCTATAACAAATAAAATAACAGTTATTTGACATGTTTAGATTTTAATACGTCATTAAATTGTTCTAGTAATTTAAAGGATGAATATTATTTTTTATTATTTTTTAAATCATGCGTTCGGCCTACAAACTGAAGCATTTCAATTTAATCACGGAAATTCAACATTGAGTTTTTATGAATGATATCTTAACTAAACTTGAGTAAATGTATAAGAAATTAATTAATTTGAAATATCAATGTAACCAATGGATTGTATTTCAGAACATCTAATCATGCCGAATAAATTCTAAATCGTTATAAGATTTCAGGATTTTAAAAGTAATCTCGTGTGTAGTGTGTTTGCCTAAAATATCTCAAATCTTTTCAGCAGAAATTACCATGTCTATACAGCGATTTTTATAATTGATCATGTATTCAGAACTATTGATATCTAATTAGTAATAAGTCCGTTTTAAACAAACACTCTGTCCTTCATTAAAATATATATATATATGTATATATATATAGTTGTGCAATGTGCACTATTTTTAAAGAAAATGACTCTAAAGTCTTGAAGAAAGAATATGATTATGAAAAAAATGTCAATAACAAGTGAGCAGCATATAAATTTTATTATCATTTTCTATACCAGAATTTGTCATTCACTTGTTATGAAACACTTTAATAATTATAATTCTTCTTTGAGACTGTATAATAAATTGTACCTATTTTTCACGTCTCATTTTACCATAATTTTAAAAATAATTTTCAAATTTTAAAGCATAAAATATTCCAATTTCAGTAATAGTGAAAGAAGAAAATAGTAAAACCTGAGTGTAGTTATTACTCCCTCATGTCTCGTATATAAGTTATAGTTTTTGGAATTGGACACTTGTTTAAAAATTTAATTCACTTTTTTTATTTTTACCTTCAATTAATTGCATGGCGTTCTTGTATTTTCTCTCACTTATTATCTTTTGTCTCTTTTCCCATTCATTTTCTCTCTTACTTACATTCTCTGTAAATAATTGTATATTTGAGGAAAAAACTATATTTCCTACATATTCATTGTCTTTCACCAATTTAAACCAATTTTTTTATTTGCATATAGTTCGGTTATTTATAACTTAATGTATAGGACAAAAAGAAGTAGCTGTTAATCAGAATATGCAAAGCAATTCATTACTTTATTCCTTGACAAAACTCGTTGCCCTGTAGGATGGTGCAGTTAGTTGCATAAAGTCGTTGCTGTAGGATGGCACAGTTGGTTGCAATAGGGTAGGGACTAAAAAGGAAAAAAAAATACTGATTACTTGTTTTTTCCCCCCTTGGTTCGAGTGGGATGTATTTCTTTTGGCAAAACTAAAGTAAAACTAAGTACATACCAGATAAGACATCTGGCTTTATAGAGCTGTAAGCAGTATTATATATTGAGGTGAACATTACAACTTTTGCAGGAAGCCAAATGAAGTTGGAAGAGAGAACAAGGCATGCAATGCATCATATTTATTCATTACAAAATAGCTAGCATGTTTCAGTTGCGACTTTAATCTAAACAAATATATCCACATTACCATATCAATTATTAATATTATGTTTAGTACATGGCTGGAGGCGTTCATTAACAGTGTAATTAAGACTTCACTTGGACTTGGTAAAAGCGTTCAATTTTCAATCTTTTTGTTCACCTGCTGCAAAAAATTATCATATTAGATGGTAGTTTGTTATTCACGTCGCTCTCTTTTAAACACACACATGTTCCCATAACCCTTTTATTATTCTGTGCATAGTCTTGAACATTTGATTTTTTTTTTTAACCTTTTATTATTGAAGACAGTCCCGTTTGAATCACTGTTGGAACATTAATTTATTATGTTATAATAAGAAACTAGCCCATTCTACTGAACTCAATTTCTATTAGTATTCCTTTCACATATTAGTTTATACCAAAAGTAAAATAAAAGCCTAATAATTCCTACTCTCATACTCTATCCATCTCAATTCATGAAAAATCATTACTACGTAACAAGGCCTAAGATTTTTATACGTTGATCCCGTACGCTTGCACAAATGATCAATCTGCTTGTAGTGTCCAGGTTTTAAAAATTTTTGCGGGAACAATATTTTTTTGTTTTTAATTATTATGTTGCTTGTTACGATCAGTACACGTTGCGGTAAATGCTGAAAAGTAAACAAACGTATAACAAGTCAAATAATAGTTATTTGACATGTTCAAATTTTAATATGTCCAGTAATTTAAATGATGAATTATTTCTTATTATGTTTTAAATCATGCGTTGAGCTTACAAACTGAAGCATTTAGAATATGTACATTTCAATTTAATTACTGAGATACAGTATTGAGTTTCTATAAATGATATCTTAACTAAACTTGAGTAAATATATAAGAAATTAATTAATTTCAAATATCAATGAACCAATGAATTGTATTTCAGAGCATCTAAGCATGCCGAATAATTTCTAAATCATTATAAGATTTCATGACTTTAAAATAATCCCATGTGTTTACTTAAAATATCTCAAATCTTTTCAGCAGAAATTACTATGTCTATACTGTGATCCTTATAATTGATCGTGTATTCTGTACTATTGTTATCTAATTAGTAAGTTCTCTTAAACAAATGCTCAGTCCTTCGTAAAAATAATTTATATATAAATATGCTGTGCACTGTTTTCAAAGAGAATCACTGTAAAGTGTTGAAGATAGAATATAATTATAAAACAAATCTCAATAACAAGTTAACAGTATATAAATTTTATTATTATTTCATGTACTGTAACTTGTCATTCACTTTTTATAAAACATTTTAATAATTATAATTCTTCTTTGAGACCACATAATAAATTTTCCCCGTTTTTGCGTCTCATTTTTTATCATAATTTTTTCAATAATTTTCAAATTTTAAGGCATAAAATATTTCAATTTCAGCGATAGTGAAAGAAGAAAATAGTAAAACATGTGTAGTTTTACTAACTCATTCCCATACACAAGTTAAAGTTTTTGGGATAGGGAAGATCCTTTTAATAAGTTATCCTTTGTACCTGTTTGAAATATCAGTTCAATTTTTTTTATTTTTACCCTAATTAATTGCATGTTTCTCTTATCTTTTATTCCACTCATTATTCGTTATCTCTTTTTCCACTCATTTTCTTTCTTACTTGCATTCTCCATAAATAATTGTATATTTGAGAAAAACTATATTTCCCTACATAATGATTGTCTTTTACTAATTTTAACCAACTTTTTTATTTACATATAGTTCGGGTATTTGTAAGTTGTGTATAGGAAAAAGGAAGTAGTTGTTAATCAGAATATGCAAAGCAATTTATTACTTTATTCCTCAACAAACTCGTTGCTGGAAGATGGGTGTAGTGAGTTGCATTAGATTAGGGATTAAAACAAAGAAAAAATATTGACAACTCTTTTTTTTTTTCCTTTCCTAGTTCGAGTGGGATGGATTTCTTTTGGAAGAACTAAAGTAAAACTAAGTACATAACAAATAAGACGTTTGGCTTTATAGAGCTGTAAATAGTATTATATATTGAGGTGAACATTACAGCTTTTGCAAGAAGCCAAATGAAATTGGAAGAGAGAACAAGGTACGAGGTAAAAGAGAACACAACAGATCATATGATTGAGGTTACAACACAAAGTTGCATGCATCGCATTTATTCTTACAAGATAGCTAGCATGTTTAGTTATTGTCGTACCATTGCTGCTTTTGAAGATAGGCAATTATCTTCTTGTCAACCTGGAAGGCTTTAGCGAGAACATCAGGATTGATGGGAGGATTGGATCCAAACACAGCGTTAGCAATGGTAATAACTCCTGGATTTTGGCTACTTAGACTAGAAAGTGCCACAGCATTGTAATGGCCGATGTTGATTTGAAAGTGAATCATACCAAAGGGAAATATAAACACTTCTCCTTTGTTGAGGATTTTGGTAAAGAAACGGTTGTTGTTTTGATTGGAAGCCACAAATCCAACCATAAGAGTTCCCTCAAGAACAGTCAACACCTCAGTGGCACGAGGGTGAGTGTGAGGAGGATTCAAACCATAGGGTGCATAATCAATACGAGCAAGGGAGATACCAAGAGTGTTGAGTCCTGGGAATTCATTTACAGACACTTGAGTCACCTGGGAGCCCAATGGATTGTTTGTGTTCCCTGGCATTATGTGGAAAAAGAAATCTTCTGCATTCACAAGCTTGGGATCTTTGCAGAATCTCCCGTTCACAAATACTGCACAAAACCAATTCAGTAGAATTACTAATCAATATCCTTATTGGATCTCATAATTAATGCGCATGGTATTGTGTGTGTACGTACCTCCAAGCTTGGTATCATTGACACCCACACAAAAATCTTGCAGAGGGCTGGGGTCATAGGCAGAAGCAAGGGAGCAAGTCAAAGCCAAGAGGGCAATGAGAGAGATAAATACTGAACCTTTTACCATCTTTTCTCAAATCCTTTCTCTAAATTGTGTGTTTCTTGTGACCAAATCCATTTGTTGTCGTCGTCTATTTATAGCTCAAGGGAGCAGCCATCATTGTTGAATTAGTATTCTGTTTTAGTTACCACTTTAATGTAAAAAAATATATCCACATTACCATATCAATTATTGATATTATGTTTAGCACATGGCTGGAGACGTTCATTAACAGTTTAATTAAGACCTCACTTGGACTATTTCATTGATTCCCTACGAGGAAACAACTTATAATTAAGACTTGGTAAAAGTGTTCAATTTTCAATCTTTTTGTTCACCTGCTGCAAAGATTATCATATTAGATGGTGGTTTGTTTATTCGCGTCTCTTTCTCTCTCTTAAACACACCCGCGTTCCCATAACCTTTTTATAATTCTGTGCATAGTTCTGAACATTTGATTTTTTTTTTTTTTAACTTTTCTTCTATTCCTACGTAACGCTATTTATGTTCTCGATCAGTTTTTTCTTTTCTTTTTTGTTCTCTCGCATTCTATGATTCCTAGTACATAATTTAAAATTAGTTTATAACCAATAAGAAAAATCAAGGGAGTGGTTGGTTTGAGAGGCATGGGACCAAAAAAATGTGGAATAGAATAACCAAATCATGAACAATGGAATGACACGGCATCTTAATTCAATACCCCAAGACTCGAGTTTATGGGTCCAATTTTACATGTATACATCATTTTGATTCCTATTATAAGTCATTTGTATTAAAAAAAAATTGTTTCCAATATAAGCCCATTCTAGAGTTGTCAATGGTTATTTTTTCATTTCACCCGTGTTTAATTTATGTTGAAAAGAGCGAAAGAAGAGAGGGGGGTGAGAATGATTTGTAAATATTGAGATATAAAAAATTTGATAAGGGCAAATTTGAAAAATTGTATCAATTTAATGGATTTATTGGTATGTGAGAGTAAGTTAAAAGTTATCACTTCAGTCCTTTTTAATTGTTACTTGTAGGTGGGATTTTGGTCCTTTTTATTTGTTATTTGTATCCTTTTTAATGCTTCATTTCTAATTCTGCTCCTATTAATTAAGGGAGACAAATGTAAAGGTAAAGAGAGAGAGAATGAGTAAGAAAAAATATACTAGCTATTTAATAAAGATAAAAATAAAAGATTTTATGTATTTAATGATTTTCTTGGTGTATGAGAAACTGAGTGATAATTAAAAAGGACCAGAGTGGTATTTATAATAATAGGGATCGGCGTGGTACTCTTTTAGTATGATTTATAAGACACTTGTTTTACTATAATAAAAGAAAAAACTTTAAACCTCATTAATTTTGTCTCAAAGTTTAACAACTTTCTAACTATACTCTTATTTAATACTCCTCCGTCCTTATTATAAGAGACATTTGATGCTTATAGCATGTTCCAAAATATAAAAGACACTTAAAAGTTGTCTCTACTTTTTTGTGTTGATTTCCTATTTTACTCATATTTATTGTTTCCAACTCACACTCTCTCTCCTTCCACTTCTTTTTTTAAGAATTTACTATTGTTCTCTCTCATGCTCTCTCTCCTTATTAATGATTTTTGGAAAAAAATTATACTTTTACACATTAATTGTTCTTAACTAATTTAACTGTTTTTTTGATCAACGTAATTCGGTTATTCGTCTCTTATAATAAGGAACGGAGGGAATATATGCACAATCTAAGAAAATAGCACTCTATACAATAATAAATAAAAAAAATAAAATAACATATCCATATTAAAAATGTAATAAATAGGACCAGCGAAGTATTCTTTTAGTCCTATTTATAAGACATTTCCATCATATTTTACAAGGACCAAGAGATACCTAAAATTGCATTACCTTTGTAATAAAATATAACAACTTTTATCTTGTATCACTATTCAATATATGTACACACACCTTTCAGGAGAAATAGCAATTCATGTTATAAAAAATAAAAGATAAAATAGTATATTTATACTAAAAATTAATAATATGACTTATAAATAGGAAAAAAAAAAACATAGTCTTTACCTCATAAACAGGACCAAAGCAGTATATATAGATATTAAGCACAATTATATTTAATGTGGAACTCGTAATATCTAACTAAGTTGTGCTCACACTTTGACATCCTGATAATTAAAAAGATTAATTAATTATATTAAGGCTTCATGATGCGCAAACATTAGTTTTTACTTTAGCCTAATTCGTATTACTACTGAATTATTATTGATTGTCTCTTACCATTATATACCTCTTTCGTCTTAAGACCATTTGCTTTTTCGTGTCTTTTTCTTTTAAAAAAAAAATTGGGCAAGTATTAGGACCATAGATGAAACCTTAAAAGCTGGAATCGCTAGCCACATGCTCAGCGTTAACAATTAACAAAATATTCTAAAAACAACAACAACAAGAATAAATGTAAAAAAAAAAAGGGCTAAAGAAAAATAAGTCATCAATATATTTTCCATATGCTTGCAGCGATATCCTAAATTCAAGCACCAAAACTAGGCAAGGCATTATGTAATGAAAATATTTTGGGTGTTACGCAACTGAATGTAAATATATAAATATGCATCGCCTTTTATTGGTTTGTATTATTAGCAAAAGAGATATATGGAACGATTGGTAGGCTTTTGGTCAACACGGTTGCTCATTTTGGTGTTCTTTTCTTTCACACAATTAATGCTTTTAGGTGGATGGTCTTAATCAAAATAAATATATCCATAATACGGTATCAATTATAAATTGAATTAATTATTTTTTTTTATAGTCGGCGAGGGACGCTTAATTGACAACTGCACGACCCGAGGCCCCCTTTTTCCCCCCTTTCTAATTATTAATTATTAATGCCGCATCAGATAGATATACCAAACCTACTCCACCTGCTCCTTTGTTTATTTAGATTCGTTTTTGGCCAACCTTTTGTTTATTTGGACACACTATCATGTTACTATTCATAAATCACTTTCACCATATTTTTCAAAATAAAAAAATTTTAAATCTTATTAATTATGTCTTAGAATTTAATAAATTTTTAATTTTACTCCTATTTAACATATATATATACACACTTTTCAAGAGCATAACAGTTTACATAATAATTGATGGCAAAAAAAAAAAACAGTTTACATAATAATAAATGAATGTGAGCAGCAAAATTCTATCATTGATATGAAAAATTTGATGAGATGACTTAAACTTCATCCAATCCTATTTATAAGCTTCACATTTGAAAAGTGGTATGATCCATTTTATAAACTTCAATTTGACTTTGTCTTAATATTTAATGCATTTTTCCAATTTTGTCTTAATTATCTAACTCTCCTTTGTTATACTCTCTGTGTCTCATCACATTCCTACATTCATTCACTTTTCCTTTTCTCATTTATTATAAGGATATATTTAAAAACAAAAATATATTTTTAACTTATTCATTGCTTGTAATTTATTTTAACTATTTTTATTCCTAAATTAGTTATTTAAAACTTACAATAATAACTATAGAGAGTAAATATACCCAAAAAAAAACTTCTCTGTATAACTTATAAATAGAACCAGAATACTCCATCTCATCTTCTCTAAGCATACAACTTTTTAACCAATCAATTAAACTCCTCTAATCAATGGTACAGCAAATAACTTTTTTTTTAACTAAGCAGAGTAATTAATTGGGGCTTCTAAATAAGACAGAAAGTTAGGAGGCAGTAATAATTGGTACCCAAAAAGAAAAATTAAGGAAAGATTTGAGTTGATTTTTTTCATCGAACTTCAATATCATAATTTGAAATAACTCTTTCTTAAGCAACCAACACTTCTTTAATTTTTAGCCAAATTTGACTGACTCTTCTTTTTGTAATCTAGTATATGATCAATCTTAACATGCTTTTTAATGTCAAAAGTAGCTTGGAAGAGTTTGGTAATTTAGTGCTTTTCGTTACAAAATACGTCACATGTTTTACCTAATTTGCAATCTCAATCATTTGTTAAAATAGTATTAATCCCTCTTCTTCCCTCTTGTTCTAAATGTAAGAGTTAATAAGAAAGTTTATTTTGGTACTAAATATAAAACCTTAATTCAATTTATCTCCCAAATTTATATATTTTCCCATGCTATCCCTATTAAATGATATATTTAAGGGAGTTTTGGAATGATGATAACA
The DNA here is from genome assembly GCF_004799145.2 of Neltuma alba. NCBI lineage: Eukaryota > Viridiplantae > Streptophyta > Magnoliopsida > Fabales > Fabaceae > Neltuma > Neltuma alba. Next base: position 94,839 of record NW_021637047.1, read on the forward strand.
TGGTTATTTAAGAAAATCAACAAAAACTTGTTAGAAATAAATGGTTTAACTAATTTCTTAATGTATGTGAATTAGTTATCTAACTTAAACATTTACAAACATTAGCTGAGATAGTATATAATAATATCCTAGTTGTTTCCTTAAACCTTTCATACACAAATGCGGCAATATATTTAATTTTTCATTTGGAATATTTTCTGGTTTATACCAAAATTATAACTTTTATGCATCAAAATATTTAATTATATTAGGTTTCGGTGTGTTATAACAGACATATTTTTAAAAGCTACTTTCATTCTTTTTTTCTTTGTACACGTAGGTATTTTCCTATTGGAGACAATCATATTTTATGCACTGTCAGGCACTAAATGTTGACACATTTCTCAACAAGAATTCGAATCTTATATTGTAATTATAAGGAACTAGTTTCTTCTGCCAGACTCACCCTGTTAGTAAAACCTACTTTCATTCTGCCTCTACATATATATCCTACTTTCGTTTCCAATTCCATTTCAATAAAAAGAAACTCTTTCATAGCACTCTCTGTCTTGTGCTTTTTATAAGATTCTTTTAACTAAATTATGTGGTCTAAGAAAACAATTAAATTTATTAAAAGCCGTAACACCTTAATTTTTTATGCCAGCTAGGTCAATTTATGATAACTTTGAACCACTAAGCTAGGTCTATCTTGAGAAGATAATATTCATGCATAAATTTTCATGTAAACTTATCCTATACACAGGGTTCCATCCTGTATAAGAATGAGATTTTCTGAAAAATTTAAAACTTTTTTTTAAAAGCTATTTTTCAAAATATCTATTTAGTGATTCAAACTCTCAATTTAATCATTCTCCCCTAATTTGGCATAGTTATTTCAAATCCTCAGGCTTTAACATTAATAAAGCATTTCTTAGCTAACCAATTAATACCAGCTATCACCATATTTGCTATTTATTGCTTACGGGCATGATATATGCACTTGCCCTTAACTACCTCATTCAATAATATAGTAAACTAATCTACTACCACATAGCTATCAAAGCAGATGGCACTCATCCGTCAATTTCAAGAGTCATAGCTCCCTCTTTATAGAGGAATTTACATTCCATAGGCTCATATAATTACATATCTACATGTTTATATACACTAAGTGGTAGCCATAATTGGCTGATCAAAAATTATAAGTTCGAACTACAAAAGCATAAACTGATGACCAACTATACAAATTAGTTCTTTGTCCAACCTTCTCAATTCCCTGCAATCACCACACTCTTGCCCTTCGAGCCACTTGCCTTTATTGTATGTCATGGAAGGAAAGGGGAGAGATTCTAAGAATCCCAATAGTAATAACAGTCTACCATACATGTATATAAGTTCACAAAGCATGCAAAACAAGCTATATAATAAGAACTTAGTAGATCAACATATCTAGCAAAGTTCACACAGCATATACAATTCATCATGGATTACACAGTTCTAGTATTCACACAAAACACATATTTGAGAGAACACATAGTTCCAGTATTCACACAGAATATGAGTTTAAGGGAACACAGTTCCAGTATTCACATAGAATACAAGTTTAAGGAAACATGCAGTTCTTACATTCACACAGAATACAAGTTTAACAGAACACATAGTTTCAGTATTCACATAGATTGCGAGTTACCACTATTCATAATCAAGCATACATAGCTGGCCCCTATAATCGAAGCCACCATTCATAATCGAGCACACACAGCTCCCTGTCTCAAAACCACCATTCATAATTGAGCACACAGCTTCCGTAATCAAAACCATCATTCATAATCGAGCACACAACTTCCATAATCAAAACCGCCATTCATAATCAAGCATACAGCTCCCATAATCAAAACCCATCATTCATAATCGAGCACATGGCTCCCATAATCAAAACCACCATTCATAATCAAGCACACAACTCTTGTAATCAAAACCACCATATATTCATTAAAGAATATAGGTACCATGGCACAAACAGACATGCAGAACTATTGTATAAGTATATGAGAGAAAAAGTTACTACATATTGACCTTTCCTTCAATCTTCCTTCTCCACAATCCTTTCTTGTTTGTCTCCTTAATAGGCTTGGGCAGATGTCGAATCCTATATTTTAAGTTCATCAAGAGATAGGTCAATGCCTAATCTATCTACCTTTTTTTTTTCCAAAAATAAACTTTCTTGACCCACTTATTCGCTTAACATGACGGCAATCACTGGTTC
>NW_021637048.1:0-22911 GCF_004799145.2 Neltuma alba
GCCAATCTGGCCTAACCTTTGGAACAAGTTTTTCACCTGGGTGGAGCAAAGGGGTGTCTAGTCAGTGGTTAGGCCTGTCGGACCGTCTGGTTTGGTCCAGCTATTTAAACACACTTGGCAATGACCAGGTTTTAGAACCAACAAATTTTTGTAGGAGCAATATTTTTTATTATTATGTTACTTATTAATATCAATGCACTTTGTGGTAAATGCTGGGAAGTAAACAAGCCTATAACAAATAAAATAACAGTTATTTGACATGTTTAGATTTTAATACGTCATTAAATTGTTCTAGTAATTTAAAGGATGAATATTATTTTTTATTATTTTTTAAATCATGCGTTCGGCCTACAAACTGAAGCATTTCAATTTAATCACGGAAATTCAACATTGAGTTTTTATGAATGATATCTTAACTAAACTTGAGTAAATGTATAAGAAATTAATTAATTTGAAATATCAATGTAACCAATGGATTGTATTTCAGAACATCTAATCATGCCGAATAAATTCTAAATCGTTATAAGATTTCAGGATTTTAAAAGTAATCTCGTGTGTAGTGTGTTTGCCTAAAATATCTCAAATCTTTTCAGCAGAAATTACCATGTCTATACAGCGATTTTTATAATTGATCATGTATTCAGAACTATTGATATCTAATTAGTAATAAGTCCGTTTTAAACAAACACTCTGTCCTTCATTAAAATATATATATATATGTATATATATATAGTTGTGCAATGTGCACTATTTTTAAAGAAAATGACTCTAAAGTCTTGAAGAAAGAATATGATTATGAAAAAAATGTCAATAACAAGTGAGCAGCATATAAATTTATTATCATTTCTATACCAGAATTTGTCATTCACTTGTTATGAAACACTTTAATAATTATAATTCTTCTTTGAGACTGTATAATAAATTGTACCTATTTTTCACGTCTCATTTTACCATAATTTTAAAAATAATTTTCAAATTTTAAAGCATAAAATATTCCAATTTCAGTAATAGTGAAAGAAGAAAATAGTAAAACCTGAGTGTAGTTATTACTCCCTCATGTCTCGTATATAAGTTATAGTTTTTGGAATTGGACACTTGTTTAAAAATTTAATTCACTTTTTTTATTTTTACCTTCAATTAATTGCATGGCGTTCTTGTATTTTCTCTCACTTATTATCTTTTGTCTCTTTTCCCATTCATTTTCTCTCTTACTTACATTCTCTATAAATAATTGTATATTTGAGGAAAAATATATTTCCTACATATTCATTGTCTTTCACCAATTTAAACCAATTTTTTTATTTGCATATAGTTCGGTTATTTATAACTTATGTATAGGACAAAAAGAAGTAGCTGTTAATCAGAATATGCAAAGCAATTCATTACTTTATTCCTTGACAAAACTCGTTGCCCTGTAGGATGGTGCAGTTAGTTGCATAAAGTCGTTGCTGTAGGATGGCACAGTTGGTTGCAATAGGGTAGGGACTAAAAAGGAAAAAAAAAATACTGATTACTTGTTTTTCCCCCCTTGGTTCGAGTGGGATGTATTTCTTTTGGCAAAACTAAAGTAAAACTAAGTACATACCAGATAAGACATCTGGCTTTATAGAGCTGTAAGCAGTATTATATATTGAGGTGAACATTACAACTTTTGCAGGAAGCCAAATGAAGTTGGAAGAGAGAACAAGGCATGCAATGCATCATATTTATTCATTACAAAATAGCTAGCATGTTTCAGTTGCGACTTTAATCTAAACAAATATATCCACATTACCATATCAATTATTAATATTATGTTTAGTACATGGCTGGAGGCGTTCATTAACAGTGTAATTAAGACTTCACTTGGACTTGGTAAAAGCGTTCAATTTTCAATCTTTTTGTTCACCTGCTGCAAAAAATTATCATATTAGATGGTAGTTTGTTATTCACGTCGCTCTCTTTTAAACACACACATGTTCCCATAACCCTTTTATTATTCTGTGCATAGTCTTGAACATTTGATTTTTTTTTTTAACCTTTTATTATTGAAGACAGTCCCGTTTGAATCACTGTTGGAACATTAATTTATTATGTTATAATAAGAAACTAGCCCATTCTACTGAACTCAATTTCTATTAGTATTCCTTTCACATATTAGTTTATACCAAAAGTAAAATAAAAGCCTAATAATTCCTACTCTCATACTCTATCCATCTCAATTCATGAAAAATCATTACTACGTAACAAGGCCTAAGATTTTTATACGTTGATCCCGTACGCTTGCACAAATGATCAATCTGCTTGTAGTGTCCAGGTTTTAAAAATTTTTGCGGGAACAATATTTTTTGTTTTTAATTATTATGTTGCTTGTTACGATCAGTACACGTTGCGGTAAATGCTGAAAAGTAAACAAACGTATAACAAGTCAAATAATAGTTATTTGACATGTTCAAATTTTAATATGTCCAGTAATTTAAATGATGAATTATTTCTTATTATGTTTTAAATCATGCGTTGAGCTTACAAACTGAAGCATTTAGAATATGTACATTTCAATTTAATTACTGAGATACAGTATTGAGTTTCTATAAATGATATCTTAACTAAACTTGAGTAAATATATAAGAAATTAATTAATTTCAAATATCAATGAACCAATGAATTGTATTTCAGAGCATCTAAGCATGCCGAATAATTTCTAAATCATTATAAGATTTCATGACTTTAAAATAATCCCATGTGTTTACTTAAAATATCTCAAATCTTTTCAGCAGAAATTACTATGTCGATACTGTGATCCTTATAATTGATCGTGTATTCTGTACTATTGTTATCTAATTAGTAAGTTCTCTTAAACAAATGCTCAGTCCTTCGTAAAAATAATTTATATATAAATATGCTGTGCACTGTTTTCAAAGAGAATCACTGTAAAGTGTTGAAGATAGAATATAATTATAAAACAAATCTCAATAACAAGTTAACAGTATATAAATTTTATTATTATTTCATGTACTGTAACTTGTCATTCACTTTTTATAAAACATTTTAATAATTATAATTCTTCTTTGAGACCACATAATAAATTTTCCCCGTTTTTGCGTCTCATTTTTTATCATAATTTTTTCAATAATTTTCAAATTTTAAGGCATAAAATATTTCAATTTCAGCGATAGTGAAAGAAGAAAATAGTAAAACATGTGTAGTTTTACTAACTCATTCCCATACACAAGTTAAAGTTTTTGGGATAGGGAAGATCCTTTTAATAAGTTATCCTTTGTACCTGTTTGAAATATCAGTTCAATTTTTTTATTTTTACCCTAATTAATGCATGTTTCTCTTATCTTTTATTCCACTCATTATTCGTTATCTCTTTTTCCACTCATTTTCTTTCTTACTTGCATTCTCCATAAATAATTGTATATTTGAGAAAAACTATATTTCCCTACATAATGATTGTCTTTTACTAATTTTAACCAACTTTTTTATTTACATATAGTTCGGGTATTTGTAAGTTGTGTATAGGAAAAAAGGAAGTAGTTGTTAATCAGAATATGCAAAGCAATTTATTACTTTATTCCTCAACAAACTCGTTGCTGGAAGATGGGTGTAGTGAGTTGCATTAGATTAGGGATTAAAACAAAGAAAAAATATTGACAACTCTTTTTTTTTTTCCTTTCCTAGTTCGAGTGGGATGGATTTCTTTTGGAAGAACTAAAGTAAAACTAAGTACATAACAAATAAGACGTTTGGCTTTATAGAGCTGTAAATAGTATTATATATTGAGGTGAACATTACAGCTTTTGCAAGAAGCCAAATGAAATTGGAAGAGAGAACAAGGTACGAGGTAAAAGAGAACACAACAGATCATATGATTGAGGTTACAACACAAAGTTGCATGCATCGCATTTATTCTTACAAGATAGCTAGCATGTTTAGTTATTGTCGTACCATTGCTGCTTTTGAAGATAGGCAATTATCTTCTTGTCAACCTGGAAGGCTTTAGCGAGAACATCAGGATTGATGGGAGGATTGGATCCAAACACAGCGTTAGCAATGGTAATAACTCCTGGATTTTGGCTACTTAGACTAGAAAGTGCCACAGCATTGTAATGGCCGATGTTGATTTGAAAGTGAATCATACCAAAGGGAAATATAAACACTTCTCCTTTGTTGAGGATTTTGGTAAAGAAACGGTTGTTGTTTTGATTGGAAGCCACAAATCCAACCATAAGAGTTCCCTCAAGAACAGTCAACACCTCAGTGGCACGAGGGTGAGTGTGAGGAGGATTCAAACCATAGGGTGCATAATCAATACGAGCAAGGGAGATACCAAGAGTGTTGAGTCCTGGGAATTCATTTACAGACACTTGAGTCACCTGGGAGCCCAATGGATTGTTTGTGTTCCCTGGCATTATGTGGAAAAAGAAATCTTCTGCATTCACAAGCTTGGGATCTTTGCAGAATCTCCCGTTCACAAATACTGCACAAAACCAATTCAGTAGAATTACTAATCAATATCCTTATTGGATCTCATAATTAATGCGCATGGTATTGTGTGTGTACGTACCTCCAAGCTTGGTATCATTGACACCCACACAAAAATCTTGCAGAGGGCTGGGGTCATAGGCAGAAGCAAGGGAGCAAGTCAAAGCCAAGAGGGCAATGAGAGAGATAAATACTGAACCTTTTACCATCTTTTCTCAAATCCTTTCTCTAAATTGTGTGTTTCTTGTGACCAAATCCATTTGTTGTCGTCGTCTATTTATAGCTCAAGGGAGCAGCCATCATTGTTGAATTAGTATTCTGTTTTAGTTACCACTTTAATGTAAAAAAATATATCCACATTACCATATCAATTATTGATATTATGTTTAGCACATGGCTGGAGACGTTCATTAACAGTTTAATTAAGACCTCACTTGGACTATTTCATTGATTCCCTACGAGGAAACAACTTATAATTAAGACTTGGTAAAAGTGTTCAATTTTCAATCTTTTTGTTCACCTGCTGCAAAGATTATCATATTAGATGGTGGTTTGTTTATTCGCGTCTCTTTCTCTCTCTTAAACACACCCGCGTTCCCATAACCTTTTTATAATTCTGTGCATAGTTCTGAACATTTGATTTTTTTTTTTTTAACTTTTCTTCTATTCCTACGTAACGCTATTTATGTTCTCGATCAGTTTTTTCTTTTCTTTTTTGTTCTCTCGCATTCTATGATTCCTAGTACATAATTTAAAATTAGTTTATAACCAATAAGAAAAATCAAGGGAGTGGTTGGTTTGAGAGGCATGGGACCAAAAAAATGTGGAATAGAATAACCAAATCATGAACAATGGAATGACACGGCATCTTAATTCAATACCCCAAGACTCGAGTTTATGGGTCCAATTTTACATGTATACATCATTTTGATTCCTATTATAAGTCATTTGTATTAAAAAAAAATTGTTTCCAATATAAGCCCATTCTAGAGTTGTCAATGGTTATTTTTTCATTTCACCCGTGTTTAATTTATGTTGAAAAGAGCGAAAGAAGAGAGGGGGGTGAGAATGATTTGTAAATATTGAGATATAAAAAATTTGATAAGGGCAAATTTGAAAAATTGTATCAATTTAATGGATTTATTGGTATGTGAGAGTAAGTTAAAAGTTATCACTTCAGTCCTTTTTAATTGTTACTTGTAGGTGGGATTTTGGTCCTTTTTATTTGTTATTTGTATCCTTTTTAATGCTTCATTTCTAATTCTGCTCCTATTAATTAAGGGAGACAAATGTAAAGGTAAAGAGAGAGAGAATGAGTAAGAAAAAATATACTAGCTATTTAATAAAGATAAAAATAAAAGATTTTATGTATTTAATGATTTTCTTGGTGTATGAGAAACTGAGTGATAATTAAAAAGGACCAGAGTGGTATTTATAATAATAGGGATCGGCGTGGTACTCTTTTAGTATGATTTATAAGACACTTGTTTTACTATAATAAAAGAAAAAACTTTAAACCTCATTAATTTTGTCTCAAAGTTTAACAACTTTCTAACTATACTCTTATTTAATACTCCCTCCGTTCCTTATTATAAGAGACATTTGATGCTTATAGCATGTTCCAAAATATAAAAGACACTTAAAAGTTGTCTCTACTTTTTTGTGTTGATTTCCTATTTTACTCATATTTATTGTTTCCAACTCACACTCTCTCTCCTTCCCACTTCTCTTTCTTTTAAGAATTTACTATTGTTCTCTCTCATGCTCTCTCTCCTTATTAATGAGGGCATTTTTGGAAAAAAATTATACTTTTTACACATTAATTGTTCTTAACTAATTTTAACTGTTTTTTTGATCAACGTAATTCGGTTATTCGTCTCTTATAATAAGGAACGGAGGGAATATATGCACAATCTAAGAAAATAGCACTCTATACAATAATAAATAAAAAAATAAAATAACATATCCATATTAAAAATGTAATAAATAGGACCAGCGAAGTATTCTTTTAGTCCTATTTATAAGACATTTCCATCATATTTTACAAGGACCAAGAGATACCTAAAATTGCATTACCTTTGTAATAAAATATAACAACTTTTATCTTGTATCACTATTCAATATATGTACACACACCTTTCAGGAGAAATAGCAATTCATGTTATAAAAAATAAAAGATAAAATAGTATATTTATACTAAAAATTTAATAATATGACTTATAAATAGGAAAAAAAAAACATAGTCTTTACCTCATAAACAGGACCAAAGCAGTATATATAGATATTAAGCACAATTATATTTAATGTGGAACTCGTAATATCTAACTAAGTTGTGCTCACACTTTGACATCCTGATAATTAAAAAGATTAATTAATTATATTAAGGCTTCATGATGCGCAAACATTAGTTTTTACTTTAGCCTAATTCGTATTACTACTGAATTATTATTGATTGTCTCTTACCATTATATACCTCTTTCGTCTTAAGACCATTTGCTTTTTCGTGTCTTTTTCTTTTAAAAAAAAAATTGGGCAAGTATTAGGACCATAGATGAAACCTTAAAAGCTGGAATCGCTAGCCACATGCTCAGCGTTAACAATTAACAAAATATTCTAAAAACAACAACAACAAGAATAAATGTAAAAAAAAAAAGGGCTAAAGAAAAATAAGTCATCAATATATTTTCCATATGCTTGCAGCGATATCCTAAATTCAAGCACCAAAACTAGGCAAGGCATTATGTAATGAAAATATTTTGGGTGTTACGCAACTGAATGTAAATATATAAATATGCATCGCCTTTTATTGGTTTGTATTATTAGTAAAAGAGATATATGGAACGATTGGTAGGCTTTTGGTCAACACGGTTGCTCATTTTGGTGTTCTTTTCTTTCACACAATTAATGCTTTTAGGTGGATGGTCTTAATCAAAATAAATATATCCATAATACGGTATCAATTATAAATTGAATTAATTATTTTTTTTATAGTCGGCGAGGGACGCTTAATTGACAACTGCACGACCCGAGGCCCCCTTTTTCCCCCCTTTCTAATTATTAATTATTAATGCCGCATCAGATAGATATACCAAACCTACTCCACCTGCTCCTTTGTTTATTTAGATTCGTTTTTGGCCAACCTTTTGTTTATTTGGACACACTATCATGTTACTATTCATAAATCACTTTCACCATATTTTTTCAAAATAAAAAAATTTTAAATCTTATTAATTATGTCTTAGAATTTAATAAATTTTTAATTTTACTCCTATTTAACATATATATATACACACTTTTCAAGAGCATAACAGTTTACATAATAATTGATGGCAAAAAAAAAAAACAGTTTACATAATAATAAATCAATGTGAGCAGCAAAATTCTATCATTGATATGAAAAATTTAATGAGATGACTTATACTTCATCCAATCCTATTTATAAGCTTCACATTTGAAAAGTGGTATGATCCATTTTATAAACTTCAATTTGACTTTGTCTTAATATTTAATGCATTTTTCCAATTTTGTCTTAATTATCTAACTCTCCTTTGTTATACTCTCTCTGTCTCATCACATTCCTACATTCATTCACTTTTGTCCTTTTTCTCATTTATTATAAGGATATATTTAAAAACAAAAATATATTTTTAACTTATTCATTGCTTGTAATTTATTTTAACTATTTTTATTCCTAAATTAGTTATTTAAAACTTAGAATAATAACTACAGAGAGTAAATATACCCAAAAAAAACTTCTCTGTATAACTTATAAATAGAACCAGAATACTCCATCTCATCTTCTCTAAGCATGCAACTTTTTAACCAATCAATTAAACTCCTCTAATCAATGGTACAGCAAATAACTATTTTTTTAACTAAGCAGAGTAATTAATTGGGGCTTCTAAATAAGACAGAAAAGTTAGGAGGCAGTAATAACTGGTACCCAAAAAGAAAAATTAAGGAAAGATTTGAGTTGATTTTTTTCATCGAACTTCAATATCATAATTTGAAATAACTCTTTCTTAAGCAACCAACACTTCTTTAATTTTTAGCCAAATTTGACTGACTCTTCTTTTTGTAATCTAGTATATGATCAATCTTAACATGCTTTTTAATGTCAAAAGTAGCTTGGAAGAGTTTGGTAATTTAGTGCTTTTCGTTACAAAATACGTCACATGTTTTACCTAATTTGCAATCTCAATCATTTGTTAAAATAGTATTAATCCCTCTTCTTCCCTCTTGTTCTAAATGTAAGAGTTAATAAGAAAGTTTATTTTGGTACTAAATATAAAACCTTAATTCAATTTATCTCCCAAATTTATATATTTTCCCATGCTATCCCTATTAAATGATATATTTAAGGGAGTTTTGGAATGATGATAACATGGTTATTTTAAGAAAATCAACAAAAACTTGTTAGAAATAAATGGTTTAACTAATTTCTTAATGTATGTGAATTAGTTATCTAACTTAAACATTTACAAACATTAGCTGAGATAGTATATAATAATATCCTAGTTGTTTCCTTAAACCTTTCATACACATATGCGGCACTATATTTTAATTTTTCATTTGGAATATTTTCTGGTTTATACCAAAATTATAAACTTTTATGCATCAAAATATTTAATTATATTAGGTTTCGGTGTGTTATAACAGACATATTTTTAAAAGCTACTTTCATTCTTTTTTTTCTTTGTACACGTAGGTATTTTCCTATTGGAGACAATCATATTTTATGCACTGTCAGGCACTAAATGTTGACACATTTCTCAACAAGAATTCGAATCTTATATTGTAATTATAAGGAACTAGTTTCTTCTGCCAGACTCAACCCTGTTAGTAAAACCTACTTTCATTCTGCCTCTACATTATATATCCTACTTTCGTTTCCAATTCCATTTCAATAAAAAGAAACTCTTTCATAGCACTCTCTGTCTTGTGCTTTTTATAAGATTCTTTTAACTAAATTATGTGGTCTAAGAAAACAATTAAAATTTATTAAAAGCCGTAACACCTTAATTTTTTATGCCAGCTAGGTCAATTTATGATAACTTTGAACCACTAAACTAGGTCTAATCTTGAGAAGATAATATTCATGCATAAATTTTGATGTAAACTTATCCTATACACAGGGTTCCATCCTGTATAAGGAATGAGATTTTCTGAAAAATTTAAAACTTTTTTTTAAAAGCTATTTTTCAAAATATCTATTTAGTGATTCAAACTCTCAATTTAATCATTCTCCCCTAATTTGGCATAGTTATTTCAAATCCTCGGCTTTAACATTAATAAAGCATTTCTTAGCTAACCAATTAATACTAGCTATCACCATATTTGCTATTTATTGCTTACGGGCATGATATATGCACTTGCCCTTAACTACCTCATTCAATAATATAGTAAACTAATCTACTACCACATAGCTATCAAAGCAGATGGCACTCATCCGTCAATTTCAAGAGTCATAGCTCCCTCTTTATAGAGGAATTTACATTCCATAGGCTCATATAATTACATATCTACATGTTTATATACACTAAGTGGTAGCCATAATTGGCTGATCAAAAATTATAAGTTCGAACTACAAAAGCATAAACTGATGACCAACTATACAAATTAGTTCTTTGTCCAACCTTCTCAATTCCCTGCAATCACCACACTCTTGCCCTTCGAACCACTTGCCTTTATTGTATGTCATGGAAGGAAAGGGGAGAGATTCTAAGAATCCCAATAGTAATAACAGTCTACCATACATGTATATAAGTTCACAAAGCATGCAAAACAAGCTATATAATAAGAACTTAGTAGATCAACATATCTAGCAAAGTTCACACAGCATATACAATTCATCATGGATTACACAGTTCTAGTATTCACACAAAACACATATTTGAGAGAACACATAGTTCCAATATTCACACAGAATATGAGTTTAAGGGAACACAGTTCCAGTATTCACATAGAATACAAGTTTAAGGAAACATGCAGTTCTTACATTCACACAGAATACAAGTTTAACAGAACACATAGTTTCAGTATTCACATAGATTGCGAGTTACCACTATTCATAATCAAGCATACATAGCTGGCCCCTATAATCGAAGCCACCATTCATAATCGAGCACACAGCTCCCTGTACTCAAAACCACCATTCATAATTGAGCACATAGCTTCCGTAATCAAAACCATCATTCATAATCGAGCACACAACTTCCATAATCAAAACCGCCATTCATAATCAAGCATACAGCTCCCATAATCAAAACCCATCATTCATAATCGAGCACATGGCTCCCATAATCAAAACCACCATTCATAATCAAGCACACAACTCTTGTAATCAAAACCACCATATATTCATTAAAGAATATAGGTACCATGGCACAAACAGACATGCAGAACTATTGTATAAGTATATGAGAGAAAAAGTTACTACATATTGACCTTTCCTTCAATCTTCCTTCTCCACAATCCTTTCTTGTTTGTCTCCTTAATAGGCTTGGGCAGATGTCGAATCCTATATTTTAAGTTCATCAAGAGATAGGTCAATGCCTAATCTATCTACCTTTTTTTTTTCCAAAAATAAACTTTCTTGACCCACTTATTCGCTTAACATGACGGCAATCATTGGTTCCCACATGGTATTTTAAAATTACAAAATAAAAAAAATAGTAATGGAGTAGTGACCAAAATTTCTGCCACCAAATTTGTGAAGGAATTTTTGTCATAAATCCGTCACCATTTTGTGACAAAATTTATATGGAATATTAGTGGCAAATTAGTGACAAAATTTTTGTCATTAATTTCCATTGCTAATCCGACAGTAATTAGTGACGGAATTCCATCACTAAATAATTAGTGACTGTAGAATTAGTGATGAAAAAAAATATGTTGCTAATTCTATCACTAACTAAATTCCATCACTAATCCGTTACTAATTTTGATTAGTGATGAAAATTCTGTCACTAACTTCTGTTACTAATTTAATGTTTTTTGGTAGTGTAACTAACAAGAAAATTAACGGATTGGTTAGTCTAAGAAGCACTGGTCCCCATAAAAATGGAAGAGAACAAACGGCCAATGACTAGTGGAAGGTGGAAGCAAACCGCATATCTTGCTTTTAACTCAATATTCTAAAACTCGGAGTTTATTATTTAATTCCATATATATACACACACACACACTACTTCTGATCCCAAATATAAAAGCTAGTTGACTAATTGGAGTAGACTAACTTTGTTAAATTAGTTATCTGTAATAAATAAGTATTTTTTTCCTAAAATATCCTTGCTAATCAAGTTTATTGGCTAGAACTATCATTATTAGAAGGACTATCTTGAAAAAAATGAATAAATATAAGAGATAATGTGGATTTGAGTCTTATATTTAAGACCAAAATAATAGTCAAATGAAGTCTTATATTAAGGACCATAGGTATTATGTATGTATGGAGTTTATATATAACAAATGGCTGTCGGTTTTCTCATAATACCATTTCTAATCATATAAATTTTAATTATCCTTTGCTGAAAGCCACTTATCATGCGCAATTATAAGAATACCTTGAAGAATGAATTATAAGTTGGAACAATAAAGTTGATTAAAGTCTTATATCTAAAATTAAAATAAACCTCTTGTCCGACTTTTTTATTCAAGTCCAGAGGTAGAATATTAAGAATTGGAAGTTTAAGATTTGAATTGATTTTTTCCCTTCACTCTTCTTCACAACTGTAGGCCTCAGGTTAATATTTCTTCCTAATGCTAGGCTTCATGATGCCAAAATTAATTTTTGATTTAGCCTAATTTGGATTAGTGTGTGTTTGTATCCCTTTCGTCTTGAGACCTTAAGGCTGGAATAGTGATGAGCCGCATATATCCTCACCATCAACAAACTATTTTTTTTAAGGGAAAGAAAAAAGACGAGAAGTATAAGAAGAAAATAACGTAAAATAAGTCAATATATCCTCTATTTGATTGCAACAATATCCTAAATTCAAGCACCAAAACGGGGAAAGGGATATAATGAAAGTATTTTGGGTTTTACCGAAGAACGTGTAAATTTAAAAATATGCATCGCCTAATTTTGTGGCTTGGATTATTAGTAATGGAGATATATAGAAAGATTGGTGAGCTTTTGGTCAACATGGCTGCTTTCTTCATCCTTTATCAAAAACTTCTCCAGCAATTACTCGCTCCCCCCCCCCCCAATTATCACCCAGCTTTTAGGCGGATGATCTTAATCAAAACAAATATTTATCCATCTCAAATATTAATTAAATTAATTACTAATGTTTTTATAGTCGATGAGGGACGCCTAATTAACAACTACGTACTCGACCCCAGGCGGCTCTCATTTTTCATAATTAATGCCACACCAGATACACCAAACCCCATCCACACGCTATTTTGTTTATTTGCACATGGGTTCCATCATATTTTATCACAATCAAGAAAAATTTTGAACCTTGCTAATTTTTTTTGCCAGCTTTAAATCTTATTAATTAACCCTTTTCTAAAGTTTAATAATTTTTAACTTTATTCCTATTCAGTATATGTACTTTTCAAGAGAATAATAGTCTACACAATAATATGAATGGTGAAATTGTGCATTAATGTCAAAATTCAATGATATGACTTATAATTATGAGCCCAAAAAAAAAAAAGCTTCTTTCCACAACTTACAAATAGGAACACAAACGTTTGATTGTCCTCCTTTCCATTCTTATAAGTATCTCTGGCATGTTTTATAATATACTCCTCTGGTCCTATTTATAAAGCACTTTCAGCATATTTCACACAGAGCAAGAAAAACCTTAAAATGCATTAACTCTCCATTAAAATATAACAATTTTTCAACTTTACTCATATTTAATATATACACATTTAAAAAGAGATAACTACCTACACTATAATAAATGAAGAACAAAATAATAGATTCATACTGAAAATTTAATAAAGTAACTTATAAATAGGATAAAAAAAATCTTCTCTCTCTACTTTATAAATAGGACCAGAGGAGTAATATGTGCATCTAAATGATTAATTTATTTTTTCACCTTGTATGCCTAACTACTTATAAAACATCCTAACTAATCAATTAAACTCTCCGGTTAATGGTTTTAGTATATGGTAATTTTTAGATTTTACCACTTAGATAAAGTAATTATTACTTGGAGCTTATAAAAAGCGAAAATGACTAATAAAGAGCCTGAAAAATGTGAAATCCCAAAGCGAGCGCCTGACTTAGCATAATCGTAGAAAACCACACAATCCTAAAATGTAATTTTGAATTTGGAATGAAATGACAAAAATGCTCGCATTTACAAAACAAAAAATAAACAAAAAACATGTAGAGGTTTTTCTCAGGACTATGTGGATGTGACTTTTGTATTCTAACTCATAGTATATACTCCCTCCGTTCCTTATTATAAGAGACGAATAACCGAATTACGTTGATCAAAAAAACAGTTAAAATTAGTTAAGAACAATTAATATGTAAAAAGTATAATTTTTTTTTCAAAAATGCCCTCATTAATAAGGAGAGAGAGCATGAGAGAGAACAATAGTAAATTCTTAAAAGAAAGAGAAGTGGGAAGGAGAGAGAGTGTGAGTTGGAGACAATAAATATGAGTAAAATAGGAAATCAACACAAAAAAGTAGAGACAACTTTTAAGTGTCTCTTATATTTTGAAACATGCTATAAGCATCAAATGTCTCTTATAATAAGGAACGGAGGGAGTACTATATAATGAATTCATTTTGAGATGTCATGACGTTTATTTGTAAAATTTGTGTAGAGCAACTAATTATGTCAATTAGAGAAGCAATCGATCGGAAAATGTGACGAGATAATAAGGCGGCACTCGTAATGTGGAAACAAGAGTATATAACTTTGACGCAAATTATAAGTAACAATATTTATTATAAAAGACATTACAAGTAAAGATTGAGGCCTTATTTTCCTTGTCGAGTATCAAAAGTTTTAGGCTGTTCATATCCCAAACCTGTGACAGCGCCTCTTTAATTACTCCCTCCACTTCTTATTATAACCAACATAAGATTTCATTACGTAGATTAAAAAGTTAGTTAAAGATAATAAATTGGTAAAAATTAAAAGTTTTTTTTCTTCAAAATACTCTTATTTACGGGGAGAAGAGTATAAGAAAAGAATAAGAAAATCATTATGATAAAAAAGAATTATAAGAGAGAGAGAATGTGTAGTGAAGAGAGATGATGTTTGGAAAATAAGATAATAAATATGTTGAATATTAAAATAAGTAATTAATGAGAGTAAAATAGAAAATCTGTTATAAAAATTTAAACAACTTATAAATATTGTTGTATTTGAAGACAATAGGGGATAGTAATTGTTATTTATTAAAGGGGGGGGGGAGAGTACCAAAGAACACCACATTTATTGTCTTCTCACTACGTGCCAAATTTGGTGACTTAAGCAGATGTTGTTATGAGCTAGAAAAAGGACGATTACTGAAAGGGAGAGAGAGAGATAACTGAAAAGTTAAAGGGAATGTGACTTGATGAATTAGTGTTCTGGAAATTAACAGATATTGTTTTTTTTTTTGTTAACAATATTCCCTAGACCATGGTCCTATGTTTAACATTCCATATGTTTTCATCATGTTACACTGTAATCTGAGACTAAAACTATCTTTGGGAAATATCGTGACGAATATTGTGACTAAAACGACCAAGAATGTGCAGTAAATCTGAAGCAGTCTTCATTGTGCCATCTTTTTTGGGATCCTTCTTGTAATATCAGTATCTTCTTAAAAATGAAATCTAAATGAAATGGGGAGAAGCATGTTGGATATATTTTAAAACAAATGAAATTAAAAGTGCAAAGGTAAGGTTCAAGTTGAAAGTATGGGGAAGCCTTTGTTTCCTAAAGCCGTGATGCATGTAATATGACTAGTATTTTCTATGCATTATATTGGATTACATTGATGTGTAGGCTTTTATCTTTGTCCAAGGCCCACAAGAGTCCGAGCATCAAGTGAAGTTAAGTGCATAGACAAGAACAGGTTAGCAATAAGTTACTAACTCTAATATTAATTTTGTGTTGACCATAATTGTTTGAGGATCATTATACTGAATAATTTCCAAATCACTATAAGATTTCAAGATTTCAAAAATAATCTCATCTGTTTGCTGAAAATATTTCAAATCTTTTCAGCAGAAATTTACTTTGCCCGTACAGTAATTTTTATTCTTAATCATGTATTTTGTAGTGATATCTGCTTGATAAATTCGTTTTAACCAAAAACTCAGTCCTTCATAAAAAATTGATATATCGTTTTAACCAAATCATTATAAGTTACACTTTGTATATATCTGATAATTTAATTCTCTTTTTTTTTTTAACCCCCAATTAATTACATATCTTTCTCTTTTTTTTTTTCCATTCATTATCTCTCATCTCTTTGCCCACTCATTTCCTCTCTTACTCACCATCTCCACAATAAGGGTATATTAGAGAGAAAATAATTTTTTATACATCTATTGCCTTTAACCAATTTTAATCAACTTTTTTATTTACGTAATTTGGTTTTTTGTAATTTATTAATAAGATTAGAGGGAGTAACTGTTAATCAGAATATGCAAAACACTTTATTACTTCACTCCTTGACAAATTCGTTGCAGGACGAGGAGGCAGTTAGTTCCGTTAGGGTAGGGATTAAAACAAGGAAACAATATTGATTACCTTTTTTGTTTTTGGAAAGTAAAACTACGTATATAACAAACAACACGTTCGACGTTGGGTTCCCAGAATTGTAAGTAGTATTATTATTGATGTAAACACTATGACATGTACAGGAAACCAAATGAAATTTGGCAGAGAACAAGGAACAAGGTAAACAAGAACACACAGTATTTAGTTATTCCAACATATATAAATGAACTCACATGAGGAAGGACAATTGATTATGCATGCATGCATATCATCTTTATTTCTTACAGAATGGGACGTTTAGTTATTCTCGTACCATTGTTGCTTTTGAAGATATGCAATTACTACCTCCAGTCCTAATTATAAGAGCTGGTTGACTAATTTGAGAATATTAAGGAAATAAGTTAAGTTAGTTATTTGTAATAAATAGGTGTTGTCTTTCCTAAAATATCCTTGCTAATCAAGTATATTGGTTATAACTATTATTGTTAGAAGAACTACCTTGGGAAAAAATGTGTAAATATGAGAGACAAAGTGGATTGGGGTCTTATATTTAGGATCAAAATAAAAGTCAAACAATGTTTTATATTAAGAATTGGAGGTAGTATGTTCTTGTTAACTTGGACGGCCTTCAAGAGAACGTCACGAGAGATGGGGGAATTGGATCCAAAGATAGCCTTAGCAACGGTAATGACTCCTGGATTTTGGCTAATTAGACTAGAAAGTACGACAGCATTGTAATGGCCGATGTTGAGCTAAAAGTGAATCATGATAAAGGGAAACACAAACACATCTCTTTTGTTGAGTACTTCGGTGAAGAGGCAGTTACATTTTGATTGGAAGCCAAAAATCCAACCATGAGAGTTCCTTCCAAGACGGTCACCGCATCAATGGCACGGGGATGAATGTGGGGAGGATTCAAACCATAAGGAGCATAATCAATACGAGGAAGGGAGTGTTTGCCGTTTAGTTTAATGGCAAATGCACAGATCGTAAGTAGTACAAAAAGTATCATTCTCTCAGAGACTAAAGCCAGACGAGTTAAAAATTGCAATTTTGTTCATAACTGGGCTAAGTGTTGTTTAAGCAAGGTACTTTGAAAACAAAGGTAAAAATCAAAGTTAAAAAATTGACTTTGAGATAAATAAGGATGTAGAATTATTTCTCACTATTGTACTTCATAAAACTTGATTTAGAAACTTCTCATTTAGTGTTTTAATGATAAGTTAAGTCAGTCCGAGGTTCACAAACGTTGATTAAGCTTTCTCAAGTCAAAACCAAATTTTGTAATCCTAATAAACCTTCACTATCTCTTGCTTTTGTTGAAAAGATTACACTTTGAAAACCGAAACCCTTTTTGGACAATGCTAGGTCAATAGATATATCTCTATTCTATCAAAAAACCATCAATTTAATAGAATAAACTTCGGTTCTAACATGTTTTTACCCAAGTTCAAAGATCAATTTAACTTTCTCAAGTTTAAACAAATCAAACAAATCACTCCATATAGTAGCCAATGACGAGAAAGCACTAAGCCCAAGGTAAAAACATAACATTATCATTAATAGTAAAGAAAGAGTTAAAACAATTCTTAGTACATACAATTGGTCAAAATAATCCTAGAACAACTACTCTAGCTATATATGTTCAGCAAAGAGTCACAAATACAAGGGTATTTCACAGCCACTACAGAAACAAAGGAGAAGAGAAAAAGAGAACCAAGGAAAATGAGGAAAGAAGTTCCAAATCTCCTTTAAACTTTAAGCCCAAAGCTCCCAAGCTTCAAAACCTTCAAACCCTAGTAGAGAACTCTCTAAACAATTTTATATGCGTTAAATATTAAGTTACAATGCAAAACATATACTTGCATAGGGACAAGCGCCGAGACAGATTGGCTCATCCGCCATGGCAAATTACATAGAGAGAGAAGCTCTTTGGAAAGGATTGGGCACTGTGACGGATTCAGCTAAGCACTGCGGCCCCTTGTACAGAATGCCTCTCCTTCTTTTCTATTTCAGAGGCAGACTTCTTTTTGCTGCGATGGATTATGCAGTTTTGGATCAACCAAAATAGGTTAAATATTTCTCCTTATCATTTATCTTCCAGCCTCACTACTTCCTACACCACGAATTTTAGAAGCATTGTACAAATAATCCCTAAATATTAGCATAAATCAAGCTTGACATTTTCAAATCATATTTTCCAACTTTAAGGGAGTAGGCCTACACAATTTGCTTCCAAAAATCACAAAAGAGTGTTAAAACAAGCTAAATTGGTAGGAATTTCAAGAGGTTATCAGAGAGATGCCAAGAGTGTTGAGTCCTGGGAATTCATCTACAGACCCTTGAGTCACTTGGGAGCCCAATGGATTTGATGTGTTGCCTTACATTATGTGGAAGAAGTCTTTTGCTTTCACAAGCTTATGGTCTTTGCAGAATCTCCCATTCACAAATATTGCACAAAACCAATTCATTATTACTATTCAATGATGAGAGATATACAAAGAGAGATATAATATGCATTTTTTTTGTGCGTATGTACCTCCAAGTTTGGGATCATTGACGCCCACGCAGAAATCTTGAAGAGGGCTGGGGTCATAGACAGTAGCAATGGAGCAAGCCAAGACCAAGAGGGCAATAAGTGAGAAAAGTATTGAGCCTTTCATCTTTCTCAAATCCTCTCTTTGAATTGTGAGTTTGTTATGACCAAATGCATTTGTGGTTGCCATCTATTTATAGCTCAGGGGAGCAGCCCTCCTTTTTTAATTTGTATTATTTTATTGTTTCGACTTAATTAAAGAAGTACGTCCACATTATTCTAGAAATTATTAATAGTATCTTTAGTCCATGTCTGGAGGCTTTTTAAAGCAATTAATTAATATTTGACTTGGACTTTTTCAATTGTCTTCTTCACAACTCTACGCCTAAAGTTACAAGCATAACATTAACTTATACTCCTCTGGTCCTCTTTATAGGATAGAGAAAGAAAATAATTTTTTGGTCCTAATTATAGAGTATTACGAGAAATTTTTTATGTTGGATTTAGCCTGATGCACCCTCGGTGTATGAGGCCCCCCATAAGGTTTGGGGTCTAAAATATAATAAACTAAAGACTAAGGATTTTTACTTGTAAAAAAACCTTTTTGTCTTTTGGAGGAAACGGTTGTATGTTTAGTTTTCAAGAGAAAAACTGAATAAAGCATGATGTATACGTAGGTGTGAAACACTTCACATACTTGGAAGTTTTTCTCTCTTCAACTCTCCTCTCTCCCCATTCTCTCATTCTCTCTTCAAAAGTGTACTTGCTGTATAACAAAAATCTGACTCTGTCTATGTGATCGGATTCCATGTGGATACCGAAAATATTCATCTGCATTCCAGGTTACACCAGAGTCTCGCATTTTATGTAGATGTACAATTTTACTCTTAATTTTTTATTGCGTTGATTTTGTTTACATGAGGTATAATGTATATTAAATAGAGATAAAGTCATAAAATTATTAAATTTTAAATGAGAGCTAATGAAGTTTAAAGTTTTTCTTAGTCTATTATGTAAAACATGATGGAAGTGATTTATAAATAGAACCAGAAGAGTATCATTGATTGATTCTGGGGAGGAGGCAACTTAGTACTTGGCAGTATCTTCAACCTTCTTGTTCACCTGCTTCAAAAACTAACAATTCAGATGCTTTGTTCCCATTGGCCTTTCATTATTTGATTATTTTAACTTTCCTTCTTTCGCCGACGTTACGTATGCGCTTATTACACAAGATAATAATATTTGCTATGTTGCACTATTTATGTTCTCAGTTCTTTCTTCTTTTCTTTTTCCTTCCTTGTCATTCCTTGATTTCTCAGAATTATATTGGATGTTAAGATTTGAATTAAATTTTTCATCACTCTTCTTCAATACTCTAGGCCTCAAGTTAATAATTTTCCTAATGCAAAGCTTCATGATGCCAATTTCTAATTTTTCTGATTTAGCCTTATAAGGATCACCACTGAATTCTTCTAGATTGTCTCTTATCATAGGCTTTTTTTTGGGGGGGGGGGGGAGGGCAAGCATTAAGACCACAGATGGAACCTTAAAGCTGAAACCGTTTGCCGTATCCTCAGCATTAACAAATTATTATCTAAAAGAACAAGGCGAAGAATAATAAATGAAAAAATAACAAAAAATAAGTCCATATATTCTTCATATATATGATTGCAGCGATCAATATCCTAAATTCAAGCACCAAAACTGGGGAAGGAATATATAATGAAAATATTTTGGGTGTTATGTAACTAAATGTAAATTTAAAAATATGCATCGCCTTTATTTGTTTGTATTATTAGTAATAGAGATATATAGAACGACTGGTAGGATTTTGGTCAACATGGCTGCTCATGTTGGTGTTCTTTTCTTCCACACAATTATACATATGTTTTCTTCGTCCTTTCAACAACTTCTCCAGCAATTATTGCCTTGTTTTCTGGTTGGCCCAGCTTAATCAAAACAAATATATCCATATTACGGTAACCAATAATAATTATTGAATTAATTATTGTATTTTTAACATTCGATGACGACTGAGCCCTTAATGAGCAATCACAAGTCCCCACAGTCTCACTTTTTGTTTTAAAAATGCCAAAACATATATTCGACGAACACTAAGAAGCGTTCATATATGAAACTTCATCCACTTGCTCTGCTCTTTTGTTTTTATGATTACCCGCGGGCGGTGATCCATAGAAGTACTCGGTTCAATGTTAAATATAATAATATAGGAGATAAATAAATAATTTCTAAAAATTAAGAAAATTATTTAAATTAATTTTTCGTATAAAAATGTATATTGATTTTCTAAAAGTGTCTTTTTTAAATAATTTGCATGAGAAATTATTATTTTTTAACTAGAACTCTTATTGTGTGTAACTAGTAGGCACAAGTTAAGGAAAAAAAATTACAAATTCAAGAGACAAAATAAAATAAGACTTTATATTTAGGAACAAAGCAAAACTTCTTTATCAGTTCTTATATGTAAGATCGGAGAGAGTATATTTATATTACGGTGTCAATTAATTATTAATTGCATTAATTAATAACAACTACACGACCCTTCTAATCTTTCAGTTTTCCCCTTCTAATCGTTAATGCCACGGCGTAGATACCAAACCTCATCCACCTGTGATACCAAACCTCATCCGCCTGTTCTTTTGTTTATTTGTATATGTTATTATTTATACTTGTTCTCATTCTTATTATAAGCATTTCCTGTATGTTTCATAATATAATATATTTTGTTTAAAGGTGAAAAAATATTTTATCTAAAATATTAAGTTTTTACCTGGTATTCTTAACTACTAACTAACTAAAGTAACCTTCTACTTATTGATTTTTATAAAGTGTAACTTTGATTTTTTTTTTCATCATGCTTTTTATCGTAATTTAGAAATAATTCTTTCCTATGCAAGCAAAGACAAGGCTTTCTTTGATGCCAAACACTATTTTTTAGCCAAATTTCGCTAACTCTTCTTTTTGCAATCTAGTATATGATCTGAACAAGCTTTACGTGTCAACAGTAGTTTGAAAGAGATTGGGAATTTAGTGCTTTCCGTTACAAAAGGCATCAAATGTTTACCTAATTTGCAATCTCAATCATTTAATTTGTTAAATATTATTACTCCGTTTGAATCTTTTTCTTTTGGCCATTACTCCCTTTGAATCTAAATATAAAAGTTTAGAGAGTTTACTCTTGATCTTAAATGTAAAACTTCAATCTAATTTATCTTCTAAATTTACTTTTTTTTTTTCAAGGTGTCCTTATTAAATGCATATATTAAAGGGATTTTTGATCAATTAGGATAATGATGAAAATGTTATTTTAGGAAAACTAAAACAAATTTCCTATGAATAACAACTAAATTAATTTTTTAATATATATACATGTAAATTGTTAGTTAGCTCTTACATTTATAATTGGAGGGAGTGTATACTACATAGTAATATATTAGTTGTTTCATTAAAAATGTCGAACACATGCTTGATTATCCTAACATGCTATATTTGCTATATTTTAAAAATATACACCAATATTTGAAATTTCCGTTTTGAATATTTTTCCGTACATACCAAAATTACATTTATGCATCAAAATAATGATGCTAAATATAAGATTCATTTTATAATAAAATTTGTATTACAAAGTGAATCTTATATTTAGAACCTGATTTAGTGTTTAATAATATTACTTCCGATCCTAATTATAAGAGCTAGTTGATTATTTAAAGAGATTAAAGAAATAAGTTAAGTTAGTTATTTGTAATAAATAGGTATTGTCTTTTCTAAAATATCCTTGCTAATCAAGTGTATTGGCTAGAACTATCATTATTAGAAGGACTACCTTAGGAAAAAATGCATAAATATTATAGACAAAATAGATTGGGGTCTTATATTTAGGATCAAAATAAAAGTCAAACAAGGTCTTTATTAAGGACCGGAGGTAGTATTAGGTTTCGCTTGTTATAACAAACATAGTTTTAAAAATCACCTTCATTCCACCTCTATTTCTTGTATCCTTCCTTCATTTTCAATTTTACTTCAATTAAAAAAAAAACTCTCCCATAATACTACTCTAATTTGTAGTTCAATTTAAATTACAACTAAATTTATATTAAAGACTAGAGGCACTACTCTAATTTGTAGTTCAATTTAAATTACAAACTAAATTTTATATTAAAGACTAGAGGCAGTACCAAACAAGATGTAA